>NC_059298.1:4813053-4868053 GCF_017591435.1 Portunus trituberculatus
ACTCCTTGGTTTTCTACTTTCATGGATTGAGAAAATTAAATCAGATTATATCCTTTCTTTCATTTTCAAAACTTTATCTATTAGTTCAGAGTACAAAGAATTATCATCTTTCCAGATGGTGAGCCAGTTCAAGAGTCTGTTAACTCCTCAAGACTTGTCCTGTCTGAAAATGAGGCAGGCATTTCCAATGGTAGTCTTCTCATTGACCCTGTGTTGAAGATTGATAGTGGAAACTACATGTGCTTGATCACCCAATCCACTATCCAATTCAACACCACAACTGAAGTACGAGTCAAAGGTATGATGCTTAATACTTGTGTAAGATATTAATTATACATAGATCGTAAATATCTAATGTGTATCAACTCTATATTATAGATGATGAACTCTATTTTCCTGGCAACACTAATTTTGCTCTAGAGTGAGGGCAGTTACAATATATTAAATATGTATTATTTGAAGTATTATACAGTTAGATGCTTGTATGATTTTATGCACTGTGTAATATGAATGGAGTTCTATTAGATTCCTATCTGAGACTGATTTCAAATATAAGAACAATGAGGAAGTGTTGAAAGTGATGGAAAAAAGAGAATAAGGTATAAAAATTAAGTCAGAGAACTAAAATAAATGTGCCAATATAATAAAGACATTATTAAAAATAGATGAAACAATATTCTGATCACATATGCATTTTAAGTTAATAAAAAGATTTTGGGATGGATGCTTTAGTGTAGCAGAAGAGAAGAGAAAAATATGTAAATGAATGAATGAGATTTTGTGTAACATGAATGAAAGTTATGTACAGAAAAGAAATACAGATATTCCCTGATAGGCAATTGGAATGGGTTCTCAATTTTCAATGCATGCTCAAACTGAAGTGTGTCTTTTATAAGCCATCAAATATGGTATGCCTCTCTCTCTCTCTCTTTCCTGCTTGCTAGTGCTTGTGGAAAACTCCCTGGATAGTGGTCTGCTTGCTTATAAAGGGCTCAGATAAACAATTAGGTGCCAAACTGCCATATATTATGGAAATATTGGTAAAAGAGGAAAGCATCACTGCTAGCATCCACTCCCAAGGTCTGGATGGATGCTGACTCACTGAGAGCAAGCAAAGTACTCCTGAGATGGGTGGCTCAACAATGCAGGCAGCATCAGAAGTGGGACACTTGTACAGTAAAGCCCCAGTTTTTCATTGTTCAGTTTTACACAGCTGATTTCTTCATGATAGTGGTATTTCCAACAATGTAAAAAGATGTTAGGTTCCAATGAAACATGGTGTAAAGTGAAAAATAACTAAACCTTGAAAAACTGTGGATTCACTATACTTGTGTGCAGAGCAAATGAATGTACTCTGGATATCTTAAAAACGAAACACAGGTTACATAACTGATTGTGTAGCAGACCCAGAGTAGGAAAAAAGAAATATCTTAAAAGTGAGATTGTGTAACAGTGAATCATATATCGGGGAATAACTTTATCATGGAAGTCTTCTTAGTAATTTGTTGGGAATGTCTGGGGTCGGTCACTGGGAGTAGGCTAGGAGATGGGATGACTCACCACCATATACTTAGCATACCATTTTCATTTAATATGTGATCAATCAAAAAATTACTTTCAGATATTTATGCTGCCTTGTGGCCCTTCCTTGGCATAGTAGCAGAGGTGATTGTACTTTGTATCATCATTTACATTCATGAAAAGCGACGCATCAAGAAAAACTTCGACACTTCTGATAGTGACAAAATATCTGAACAGTAAGTGAAGTACATCTTTTGAGTCATCTTCAATACATTGCTGTAATCCATTCTTTTTAAGTTCTCAAAAGTCAGTTGAAATGAGGCAACAAACAACTGAGTTAGTTAGATATTGTGCTAATTCAAATCATTATATCAGTGCTTATCGAAATTCATAAGATCTTTTAGATAATGTCTCCATGGTGCAATAGCTAACAGGAGTGGCTACAAATCTATGGTCTCAAGGTTTTAATCTGGATCGGGGATGTTGGTGCCTAGCTTACCCAGCTGTTCATCCTTCCTTTGGGGTGGTCAAAAAATTAGTTACCTAGGGCAATGTAGAGAGGGTAAACTGTGGAAACCCTGATGTCACAGTGGCCCTCTTTTACAGTGTACGATAAATTAAAACTGCTAGACTTTATCATACTGATAGTCTCACACAAAATTCATAAAAGAGTATGATCAAGATTGAATGAGGAAGACTAATTACCAAAAGTACAGTCACAATGGAATCCATACTGATATGAAGTTAGAAAGTTGAGAGAGAAGATTAAGGGATAGATTTAAAAACTTAAAGATAAATCAAATCAATAAGTTTGTACAGTAAAAGTCTGTTAATCCCAACATGCAGGAGACCAGGAGTGTGTTGGATTATCAGTTTCGTCGGATGTATCCCTGAAAATGACCCCATACCAGGACATCTATATAACTTCAAACAAATTTCAGTTTTGCACATACAATGATTTTCTCATGTAGCTTTTGTTTCTCTGGTGAGACATGTAATAGTGAATTGATTGATGTTCTACATCATTTCCATTACTAATTGAGTTTTCAAGTTATAACTTTTTAACTAATGTCTACCTCTCATCAGCCAACAGTCTTAGAGGACCTATGGGAAATCAGGTTGTTTTGGGGTGAAGGAGTATTAAATTGAGTTATGTCCATTGTAGAACAGGTTGAAAATCAACAAAATCACACAAAATATCTCTGAAATACATAAATTACACCTTTGATGGTGGGGTTAGTGGCTACTGTCTTGTTATTGGTAAGCAAATGACATTACACTCGCACATCCAAACAACCTCTAACCTCGTGCAAACATTGCTTAATTGAGTTCAAGCCTTTTTCACCACAAATAGACTTAACAAAGCTCCTAACAAATCAGCAAGTTCTCTTCTCATTAGTAATAATTCACTGACACCAATACATCCCACCACTCACAATAAACAATATGACTCCTCACATACACACACCTAAAATCCTGAACATAACATAATACCTCTGTCATTCAAACAACACATTTATTTATAGAAATTCATTACTGGTTTGGACCCATTAGGTATATGGGAGTGTGGTAGAAGAGTCTGCTTCCACCCCTCACCTCTTGGATGCATCTGGTGCCTGGTTGGATTTTGTGCAGAGACCTAATTTTGACTTTTTTTTTTTTTTTTTTTTTTTTTCACACCACCTTTGAAAAAATTGGATCATTGGAAAAATTGAATTATAGGTGTTCAGATTAACAGACTTTTTTTGTAGTTTGAAGGTGAAAGGGCAGACATTCTTTGTAGCAACTGGTTGAACATAGGCAAACCTCCAGCAAGAAAGAAATTCTGATGGTAATAAAGTTGGGAGAATCTAACCAAGGAAGAAACAAGCATAAAGGGTTAGTTATATAGAACAATAGGAACAATCCTATCAAGTTGATAACCTCAATCTCATCAAGTTCATAACCTTTCTAAGGGTTAAAAGCCAGCTAAAACATAGCATAGCGGTGGGCCCTAATGCTGGGTAGCCAGGCCGCCGGAGTGGGGGTGGCGTCCCCATCTCCGAATCCCTTGGAGTGTCAAATCTCCTCGGTGTAGGCCTCTCCCGGTCGTGCCCCCTTAAATGGGGGTGTCCATGAGAGAGTAGCGTACTGCTCCCCCACCGTCCTCTTAGGAGGTTGGTTATTCCAGTGGTTCTTTTCTTTTGCGAGGGAAAAACGGCTGGAGTAACTAATTATGACTCTCTTAAGGTATAAAATAGGCAGAAGGTGAGGAGGAGAGATGAAAACACCATGAATCATCCCAAGTTGATTGTTTCAGCAGTGTTTAGGTAAAGAATTCAACCCAAGTGTGATATTATTTTAAAAGGTGCATGTAATTTATATTTATTGTTAATTACCTTATTCTCTCTCAACAGGAAAGTCAAGGAAGAGAACAAAGAAAATGAAGTAAGACAAAGAAAATGATGAGATGCTGTAATAGCTTAAATACCTATTTGCAGATGCAATATTGAAGGGTATATATATATATATATATATATATATATATATATATATATATATATATATATATATATATATATATATATATATATATATATATATATATATATATTGAAAAAAACTTTGGAGTGATTCTGAATGAATTTCTATAGATATTTGTAGTTATTTGTATTCATGGGATTTCTAACAAAATGCTGGTTTTGATATTTAGTCATCAAGTTTGTAAAAACTTTTGATCAAGAAGTATAGTAACTATGAACTATTGTCTATGTAATAAATATAGGTACATGTCTGTTGCTAGATGTTTTTTATTTAAAGTAGTAGTTAGTTAGCAAATTACATATGTAAAAAATCATATATAAACTTCTCTACAAGGGCTGTTACTTTTTTTCTTTCTTTTAATTTCTATGAATCATTTTAGGCAGTTTAACATTTGTGTATTTTTCATTTATCTATTCAGTCATAAAATGACAAGATATATTTCATAATTTTCATCTTTTATACCATAGTTAATAATGTCACTAGCCTTTACAACCAGCCCTATAAAAGCATAACATTGTGTCTTTAATCTTTAGCTGTAGTTACCTAATTAAAATAAATTATACTATTGTGGTTTGCCAAATACATTGCATAAGGCACTAGTGAACAACCCACAAAGAATAATGTGGATGTTTTTTTTATTTTGTTTTATTTTTCACAATATTCTGGTCACAGCATTATTTCACTTCTTTACACTTGTTTCCAAATTATATATACATAGATATATAAAAAAAACATTATTGCATTGAAAGCAAAATCATTTGTAACATGATAACACAAGTATGTATTAAACATATAACATTGTGACATGTCTTTTTATATTTATTTCATCCTTACCTTGTACATATGTAGAGAACACAAGTTGAAAAAGAAAAGAAAATAAGAACAAATATTTCATGTGGGGCTCCAACCCAGTGTTGCCAGATAGAGGGAAATTTCCCTTTTAAAAGGAAATTTTGGTCATGAAAGGAAAAATGAGAAATTATACTTAAAATAAAAAAAGGGAAATCTTAGAAGAGAGAGGGAGAGAGAGTGTCTCAGAGTTATGAGGTCTGAAAATCGTGGGAAGACTAAACCTAGGTGGGAGTTGCGTCTCTCAGGTCCAGGGTGGGGGGAGAGGTCCGGTCCACTATTTTTTGCTCATAACCTTTTTGTGCTTTTCGTCTTACTTCAACATATCTATTTCTTGCAGTTCTATATGCTTCTCTCTCCACTTCTTCGTTATTCCTCTTGTACTTTCTCCATGCTTTTTTCTTTCTCACTTTTTGCCTTCTCGCAATTTTTATTGAACCACTGGTTTCTCCTTATAGTTTTCTTGGTGTACTTTGGCACAAAATTCTCCACAGCCTTATTGTATATTTCCATGAATTTGTTGTATTGTGATTGAATGCTTACTTCTTGGTACGCTGCGGACCAGTCCGCATTGCTAAAGTACCTCCTCAAGTCATTATATCTCGCTCTGGCATAGTTTAAGCGCTCCTCCTTGTATCCATCCCTATTTTCTACTCTCAAGCCCACATCCAAACAAAACTTTAGCAGTTCATGGTCGCTCTTTCTCAAGGGGCACTTATGTTCTATCCCTTGTCCTACCTGTACTCCTTTTGTAAATATCAAATCCAGTCTCAACAAGGTATCTCCCTGCTGATCTTTTGTTCGGTGCCTCACTCACTGGGTCAACAGATTTTCCATTGCAAAGCCCAGTAGCTGCTCACCCCATTCCCCACTTTGAACTCTTCCCACATGACTTCTTTGCAGTTGAAATCGCCAACTAAAACAACTCTTGTCTTTTATTGCAACTTCGATCTTCATTCTCTGTATTGTGCTTCTCACCATGTCATCATACTGTTCATTTGGCCGTGCACTTGTGTTTGGTGGTACATACACAGTTACAATGTTGATATCTTGTCTTCCATCAGTCACCACAAGGCCCACCACTTCTTCCCCACCGAGGCTTATGTTCTTCACTGTCAAGTCCTTTCTTTTCAAAACATTTATACCACCTGCACTCTTCTTCATTCTATCTTTTCTCCACAATCTATGATTTCCATCCCCAAACCAGTCCACTTGTATGTTCAGTCTTAGCTTCGTCTCCACTATGCATATAATGTCTGGCTTGTCTCTTTCCATGCACTCTAACCTTTTTGATAAGAAGCCATCCATACTAGTATACGATATTCTTATGACTTTCCTTTCCTATGGCTGTTCCTTTAACAAAGTATCTATTCCCTCCTGTTGAACCACCACTTCCATACCCTCTTGTTTTTCACTTTCCAAAAACCTTCGTGCCTCGTTCTTCTCCGTCACTTCCGTCGCCAATTCCCTCATCTTAGCCCTTTCCTCCTCTGTCATGTTTCTTTTTAAAAACATAAAACATCTTCGTCTCCTAGGCATCCTTCAACTTCCATGCATTGCTAAGTAGTCCCTTTGCAGTCACTTGAGATTTCAACATTAGCTTTATAGCTCTTGTCTTGCCTTCCTCATATTTTCCCAGCCTCATATAATCCTCAACTTCGCTAAACATATCATCCTCCTCCGAGATCTTGTTTAGCAAATTCCTGATCCTCTCATCTTCTTTCTCTCCTGCCAGTTTCTGATATTATCCTCCCTTAATCCACCCATGATGACACTCCTCTTTCTTTCAGCAATATTCCTTACCATGGTCTCTTTCTGTTGTATGACTTTCACAATCTCACGTTGGGCCAGCTCACTCCTTTCTTTCTCTTGCTTAATTATTTCTCTGGAGTTAGTGTGCACCTTCTCATTATTCTTCTTCGCCTCCTCAAACCTTGAATCAGAGAAATACAGGCTTGCTTCCCTCATTTTTCACCCTCGCAGAACTTTCTTTCCATCTCTGTAATTCTCTTTCATAACTCCTCACACTGCTTGCCTAGGATTGCATACTTACTTTCCAGATCTATCTTTTCCTTCAACAAACTGCAATTTTTCTTGATTAGGTTGTATACTTCTTTGTTGAATACGTCGTTGTCTTTTAAAATGCGATCCAACTTTTTCTCTATGTTTATTATGTTACCATGTCTTCTCTCCAGGGCCTCCACTCTTCCTTCCATCCTGATGTTCCTGGTGTATCCATGAAAAGAGCCTTGTTCTGGTGTTCTCTCCCTTTCTATGACCTGCTCCATGTTTGTTTACTTCTATCTATGTGTGTGTGTGTGTGATAGTAATTATTTAAAGAAGTGTTTCTTGATAGTAGAAGCTTGTAATACAGATGCTAATGTGAGCAGGCAGCGGGTGAGGCTGAACACACTGTACGTGTGAATACAGTGCCTCGTGAGTAGGAGGCGGCATTGAAGATAACAAATGAGAATAGCAAAGACCAGCGACACAGAATAATGTCTGTTATTAACATAAAAAAGGCAAATGATACAATCTGATAATGGATTAATGAAAACATTTTAAAGAAAGAATAAAACAAACTATAATGACAACCAAGACAAGGAGTGACATCATTGTGTGAGTGTGTGTGTGTGTTTGTGTTGAATTTCAAACAGAAGATTCCTGTATATACTATGGTCAGCTTGTTGAATAATTCATTCATATTAGTCACAGATAACATTAACTGTGCCTTAAACCACGTGGAATGAATGGCAACGACGTGGACAACATGTTCAAGAGTTCAATGTGGAAAATCCAAGGTAATCCAAATAATATGTCAATACAGCAGGCAGTAAAATTCATGCTATTCTCAAAATTATTCCAGAATGTTGAAGGATTGAAAGTAGAAAGATTGTGCAAAGACCTAAATGAAAACCATAGGCCAGGAAAAATATTTACTTTTAAGAGGCAGTCCATAATTCAATCTAGGAATCAATTTCAACGTAATTATAGTAAAAACCACTCCAAAGTCACCACTACCCGGAGTACGAGCTTCCAGGTCATTATTGTGTAATAGCATAGTGGTCTATAGTAACAGAAATCCAACCAAAAGCAGGATCAGAAATGGTTTAAGACTTTAAGGACACAGAAAGCATAAAGTGGAAACACATAAATAGTAAGAAAATTAACCTTAGTTCAATTATCACAGTGGAGCAGGTCACATAAATGACAAATGCCAAATATATACTCCTTAAACAAAAAATGTCAATCTTTCAAACTCCCACTCCTCTCAAGACTTCAGGCATCTGACCAAAAATATCTGAACTTTATTAATTCATCTTTTCCTCCTTTATTTCATCCTGATGGCACCACTGCCATCTCATCTGTCTCTAAAACTGAACTCTTCTTGCAAATGTTTGCTAACAACTTTGGATAATTATGTGCTTGTCCCTCCTTCTGACTATTTCATGCCTTAAATTAAGATTCTTTGTAATGATGTTTTCCATTCTCGCTGGCCTAAACCCTCGGAAGGCTTATGGACGGAGCTGATGAGGTCCATCCTTTGGTTCTTAAAAACTGTGCTTCCGTGCTTGCACCTTTCCTGGCCAAACTTTTTCAACTATGTCTTCCTTCTTGCTGGAAATTTGCCTACATTCAGCCTCTTCCTAAAAAGGGTGACTGCATTCTAAACCCTCAAACTACCTCCCTATAGCTTTAATCTCTTGCTTGTCGAAACTCACTCGAAAGCTTTTGAATCTATCCTCAATAGGAAGATTCGCAAACATCTGTCACTTCCCAATCTCCTATCTCTGATCGCCATTCGCCAGTATGGCTTCCGTCAAAGATGCTCTATGGGTGATCTTCTGGCTTTACTCTTTTAGAAATTTTGATGAAACTTTTGCTGTAGTGTTAGACATATCAATATAGCTTTTGACAGAGTCTGGCACAAAGTGTTGATTTCAAAACAGCTCTCCTATGGTTTCTGTCCTTCATTCTGCAACTTTACCTCAAGTTTCCTTTCCGACCGTTCTATTGCTGCTGTGGTAGACGACCACTGTTCTAAATTTATTAACAGTGGTGTTTCTAAGGGTTTTGTACTGTTAGCCACTCTCTTTCTATTATTCATTAATGATCTTAACCAATTAAACTTCTTGCCCTATCAACTCCTACGCGGATGACATCACCCTACACTTAATCCACTTCTTCTCCGAGACGAGGTCGATCAACAGGTCAAGCAGGGACGCCACAGAACGCCTGACTTGATATTTCCAAGATTTCTGATTGGGGCAGAGAAAACTTAGTAACGTTCAGTGCCTCAAAAACTCAATTCCTCCAACTATCAACTCGACACAACCTTCCAGACAACTATCCCCACTTCTTCATTGACACTCAGCTTTTTACCTGGATGACCTTTTCCTAAGAGCCATGCTAGTGAGAAATGGATTTCTTACCGGGATGAGCTGTCCCAATCTTCTACACTGAATATCTTTGATCGGTCTGTTCTTTACTCATAATCTAAACTGGAAACTTCACATCTCATCTCTTGATAAAACAACTTCTATGAAGTTATGCTTTGCGAGTCATTTCCGCCAGTTTTTCTTTCCCCTCCAACTGGTAACTCTGCACAAGGACCTTATCCGTCCTTGTATGGAGTACTTTTCGCATGTTTGGTGGGGTTCCACTCAGTTTTATTAAATAGGTGGAATCAGAAGCTTTTTGTCTCATCAACTCCTCTCCTCTGACTGACTGTCTTGAAGTGTCTTCAGCCTTTTTCTTACTGCCGGAATGTTGGATCCCTTGCTATCTTTTATCGCTATTTTTATGCTAACTGCATCTTTCCCCTCCTCCATGTCCTCCTGTGGCCTCGCTGCACAAGGCTTTCTTATTACCCCTATTCTGTCCTACTCTCTTATACCAGAGTTAACCAGTATTCTCAATCATTCATACTTTTCTCTGGTAAATTCTGGAACTCCCAGCCTGTTTCTTTATCTCCATCTTCCTACGACGTGACTTCTGTAAAGAGAGGTTTCTAGATATTCGTCCCTGCCTTCACTAACTACAAGGAGGTCCAATCTAATTCTAATCTCCTTGAACTCTATTAATCTTTTAAGGAACTGGCTATTAAATGGCAGCGGATATTTCTTTGTTTTATCTTTTTTGCTCTTGGCCAGCTTCTCCCTCTTCCATAAAAAAAAAAAAAAAAAAAAAAATATATATATATATATATATATATATATATATATATATATATATATATATATATATATATATATATATATATATATAATAACAATGACTCTCTCATAATCAGATATTATTTTAGATCTCCATTAATTTTGGCAGGAAATTTTCAGATGTTAAGTTTACCAGGACTATGTAGCAACTGCACGGCGCCGCAGCCCCATGATGCCTCCCAGTCCCAGTCCCAGCAATCAGTTGTCAGTAGTCAGTACCCGGGCTGCAGTGAGGTAGGCCACTGCAGTCACTCCAGACGGCAGAGTCTCGTATCATCACGGATGGAGTGAGAGAAAGGTGTTCTACCTTCGCACTTTTCAATGCGTGGCCATGCCTGTCGCCACACCAGTTTCCCCGCGAGTGTTTAAGGCGATCGAGAAGTCGGACATTCACACTCTAGCATGCTGCCGGGAGGAGGACATCCGCGCCATCCTGCCGTGCTTGGTGCGGATGAGTTTGATCGCCCCGCTGGACCACTCTGAGGAGTGCATCGCCGGTAGGAAGGTCATCCTCAGAATACTCTCAGGCATCGAGGTGGTCAATTCCCTCGTCGCCCTCCTCTCCATTGACTTCCCTGCTCTGGAGGCGGACGTCAAAAAGGAACAACAGCTCAGGTAAGCAAGTCGCGGGCAGTTCAACAAGACAACAACTGGCCGCGTCTTGTGTGGGAGAGGGATGCAAGCATGCTGACGGTCGTCTCGCTGACAGCCTTTGCCTGGGATGTGTGCCTCTGTCAGGTGAAACACGAGGTCAGACCACAGTTGCCCACTATAGCAATTATAAGAAATCACGGAAAAAGTCAAGAATGGCACCTCCTTTTTAATCAGTGAAGCAAACATACAAGGCGATAGAGTACTTACTATACAACATGTCTGATGTTTTTGATATGGAGACGGCTTTCGTAAGGCCATAGTAATTAGATTAGGTAAAACTACAGAACCACTATACGTATTATACAGATCAGCGTGGAGCAGTGATTCTAGAGAACCTTAAATTAATATTCCGGTGCCTGCAGAATTTTTTTTATTTTTGGTTAGTGTGTATTCCGATTAGGCTGGGTTAGTGTTCGTGGTAAGGTTAGGATAGTTTAGCGGAGGGGGTCCGAGGGGTTGTGCCCCGCGGCTAGCAGGTTATGTTAGGTTAGGATAATTTTAGCATGAATTATCCATGAATATTTACATTTTCCAAATTTTTCCGGTAAGGTTAGGTTAGAATAGTTTGGGGGGTCAGGGGGGCGCAGCCTCCCCGCTAGCAGGTTATGTTAGGTTATGATAATTTCAGCAAAAATTATCTATTAATTTTTACATTTTCCAAAATTTCCCTTAAAAATGGCCGTTTTTTGTTCTTAGATTTCTTTGGATTGCCATATATCACCTCTTGGCTCCCCCCCTAAAAATCCTGATTCAACCACAGTCTCCCAAGCTTGCTGGAACTGGTGTCGGGGGGTGGGATGGAGGAAAAGGGAGAGGTCCTATTTTGTACTTTTACTGAAATGATAGTTTTTTCTTTTTTATTTATACCATGTGGTCTTTTCAAGGGAATTTATGGGCTAAAGGGGATACTTTTTGGGGTACCTCCTATCTCAAAGCCCATCTGCTAGGAAACTTGCCCGAGTGAGGAATGCTTTTAGTCATTTTATAATTTTTCTTTTAAACCTTTTTGTTTTCCATTAAAAATTTGTAGCGGCGCCAAATGACCTCCGCTGTTGCGGCGTCTAACATTAAATCCATCCATCCATCCGAGTGAGGAAGCCCAACCTACACTCGGACCGTGGACGGGATTTGAACCCGTGCGCTTGGAGACCCCTCGGACCCCAAAGCACGCATGATTCCACTGTACCACGGCGGCCCCAAAGTTCGCTGCCAAAATGTCAGACACCTTTTATACCTAATATAATTTTAAGTTAAGTAGATTCTCTCTCCATAATTTCAAGATAAAAGTACTGTTGGTAATGGTCTCGTACGACTATACCTCCTTAATTTTTTATTATTTTCTTCCATATCTTCTTAAAACCCATAGTATACATTTCATACAATAGTATAGAGTGGCAGAAAAATATCACTAACCCTGTTAATATTTACAGATGGCTCAGGATTTCTCTTAAGCCAGACTTTTTTTTTTATTATTTTTATTTATTTATTTTTTTTTATTAAATACCTACCCCCAACTGAACCTGTTAGAAATTAAATATTTCATGCCTTGTTGTAAAATAAATGGTACTGCCTTAAAATAGACATCCATGCAGCTGTCCTTGTTTCCTGGTTTCCCCTTCACAGCTCTTTTACTCAGCTGATGGGACGTGGGAATGAAAATATGATAACCAAAACTAATCTAACCCTAACACTAACTTAATCTAACCTAACCTAACCTAGTTGAAGCAACACACAGCACTGATGCGTCTTCTTCAGATCTAACTTTTGACCAATAGTGTGGTTAGGTTAAGGTTAGGTTAAAGTTAGGGTCAGGTTAGTTTAGGTTATTAGATTTTCATTCCTTTGTCCAATCAGCTGAGTGAAAGAGCTGGAAACCAAGGGTAGCTGGATGGATGTCTGTATTAAGACAGAAAACAAAAACATGTGCAACATAGTGTTACATTTGAAAATTATTGATGCCATCACTGATTTCTACATTGTGCTGCTCAAATGTTTTAAATAACGAATAATGAAATTGGATTTTTATGACTTCACTGTCTGAATTTGAATTTATAGTTATAGGTGTATTTATGAAATAACAAGATTGAGGTTTGACTGTTATACATGGAATGTTATAACTTTAATGACATTTTAAATTTCAGGCAGAAGCTTGGAGGTGGAAACCAAGGTGAGAGTGTGCTAGTACAGAACCTCGCCAATGGCTTGGCTCTGGAATTTGAGTGTTCAGATCCTACACGCAGACTCCGCCTCCTCCTCTCAGAGCTGCTGCTGGTTATGGCACAAGTAAGATTTACAGTTATCAAGAAAAAATAACAAAATGAAAACCTGCAGAAAGCCAGAAGTATCAGATTTTTTATCCTAGAAAATTTCTTAGCAGTAGGCAGTGGTGAACTTGGCTTAAGGGGGTGTTAGTGGATTAAAACCTTTAACTTGGTCCATTTAAACCTGCACTAGACATTTAGAATACAAGGATGTTCGGAGGCCAGTTTTAAGGATTGCAAACACAACCACAGGTGTCAGATACCCCATTAAAGTAATAAAGTGTTTTAATGTATTGGCATTCAAGAAATATGCATGTATACTATTCTGGCAGGTTTATTGTTGTGTTAATTTTTCATGCACTCCAATAAAAGGATACATTCTGCTTTATTGATAGGATTTGTAATGTTATATATCTTAGATATTTGCAAAGGAAAAGTGAAATAGGCTTTTCTGCTCGTGTCTATTTCCATTTGTTTTATTTCTTGTTATAGTTAATTTGAAATTTTGAACCATCTCCCAGTTGTTTATATCACCAACATTTATTCCAATGATTAGTTAAGGACAAATACAGTTTATCCCTTCCGTATGTGTGTTTATCAAACAAACCGTTATATCACCATGATTTACTTTGATTAGTAAAGACCATTACAGTAAGCCCCTGCACTTGGCAAATCTCAGCTTGGCGAAAATAACTTTTGGCGGTAGGGTGGTCACGGACCACCGAGTGCACGCTTGGCAATTTGAATTCAAACTTGGCGGCTGCAAGGTGAATCATGCGGCTTCTCGGTGATGTCAGACCTCTCTAAACCTATCAGAATGCAGTGTGAGAGTCCCCTTCAGCCATTTTGTTTGTGCTACCCTCTGTTCTGCTAGTGTGGAAACGAATTCTGGCGATTTACCGCCAACATCACCTCTACCAGCACAACAGGTGGTACCGGTGGGGGTAAGGACAATGATGGTGGCGGCAAGGACAAAAGTGGGCGAGGGAAACGGGTGGAAAAATGGGAGTACAGATGAGGAAGGCATCACAAATCATACAGTGTGAGTGAAAAGGAGAAAATTATCAAGATGATAGATGAAGGAAAGATGGTATTTTAGGGGTCAAAAGAGGGACTTTGGCAATGACCAAAGACTGATTGCGGCATTTTTTAGGCAATTTATATGGTATAAAGAACTCATGCTTGGCAAAATTCGCATTTGGCGGTAGTTTCGCCAGACCAATTAATTTGCCAAGTGCGGTGGCTTACTGTACATTATTATTTGATTAAACCAACTTTATTAAGTTGTTAAGATAAATTTCTCCAACATCAAGATTCGAGAGCCACGG
The DNA here is from genome assembly GCF_017591435.1 of Portunus trituberculatus. Classification (NCBI taxonomy): domain Eukaryota; kingdom Metazoa; phylum Arthropoda; class Malacostraca; order Decapoda; family Portunidae; genus Portunus; species Portunus trituberculatus. Next base: position 4,827,406 of record NC_059298.1, read on the forward strand.
CAGGACTTCTACCACAAAGCATCAGAGTTATTTGACAACCCTTGCTACTTGGAGGAGGTGAGTGATGTGCTGTGTATTGCCTTGGCTGAGCTGCCGGCCTTACTACCTCCAGCAGAAGTGGCTGAGGCATTGCTACATGTCACTAATGGACCGATGCTCATCTCCCGTATGGTGGCCAATCAACCCGACTGTTTCAGGGAAGGTAGGTAGCTGACTTGAGTGCAGTACTTTGTTTTGTTAATTGGTAAAGAAAAGAAACATAACTTTTAGAAGTGTAGTCAGTTCAACCTTATATTAACCACTACTCTTCCAAATTACAAAATATGTTAATCTACCCTGGTCTTAAGCTTGGCAATAAATGTTGTTGTTTTTTATTCCTTATGCAGTGATACAGGTCCAGTAGAGGAGATCAGGAGTGAGGGATTAGAGATGTCACACTTAAGAATTTAAATTTTCATTTTGGCTAATTGTCAGTTTTGATTAATACAGTGATACCTTGAGATACAAGTTTAATTTGTTCCATAACCAAGCTCATATCACAGTTTGCTCATAACTTAAACAGATTTTCCCCATTTCCCCATGTATTAGAATGGGATACGGTAACAGTGTTTACCCATTGGGCACTGCTTGATAGTATGGACACGGTTTAAGATGGTGGACAGAATAGGGATGAGGAAAAGAAGAAAGTCTTGTGCAACAAGGCCATGAAAGAAGGGGAGGCATTCAGTTAGCAACATAGAAGAGTAGTTGGCATGAAAATAACAGTGGAAGATAGCAAGAGATACAACATTAGAGGAGAGGAGTAGATGAGACAAAGCTTTTGATTCCACCCTGTCTAAAAAAGGTGTATGAGTGGAACCTCACCCCATTCCCCACCTTGCTCCCATACATGTGAAGTATATTTGATACATGGGCAGATAAGGTCCCTGTATAGAGTTAGCATTGATGGGGGTGATGGTGAGGACTCATAAACTATTAACTATGTTCATTAATAAGTGATGTGCTCATCATGTCTACTGTAGTTGTGACTGGTCTGGTGATGAATGGAGACAAGCAGGATGAGGATGTCCCTGGTGGTATGTTAAGGCTCCAGGCTGTACGTACACTATGTCAAATGAATCCCAGCCAAGCCCTCAACGTGCGAACCCTTTGTGTAAGTTTTTTTATTTATTTATTTTTTTTTCATTATTCAATTATTCCTAAAATTTGAAAATATCTTTTACTGACAATAAATTTTGGAGCTTTTATTTTTAGTATTTTTAGATATTTTTAAGGATTTATTTATAAAATGCTGTTTTGTAAATCAACATAATTATGGTGAATTGAATTTGTTTGTTGCCTTGAAAATTTTTAACAATCCCCTTTATAAGCCAAAGATGGCACAGGGCAAAATATTATTCCATATTCTCAAAATGTAAACAATTGCACACTAAAAACTATCGGTTCGATTTCCCCTGGCCGCGTTTTCCTTACTTGGGTAAATTGAACCAAAAAGTGAGCGTTAATTGTGAGAAAACGAAGCTAAATTAAGTATTGCTGGTGAAATCATGTTAAAGTAGAGGTAAAACACTCTATAATCATCTATTTGGAAGAGGATAGTTAGCCGTGTCTGACCGCCACAAGAAAGTTCGCCGAAACCGCTGATTTGGTAAACAAACTTTGCCGCACTTTTTTTTTCTTTTTTGGCTACAATTCAGTGCTTTCAGTCATATAATTGTAATTTCTTTCCTGTATTGATTTTTTTTATCAGACCTGCACAAGAAATGTGAAAATAGTTACTTTTTATCGTGAAATGCTCAAAACTTCAAAAAGAAATTTATATATGAATTTATTGTAAATAAGAATGAGGCAGTCCGAATTGTACCGGTTCGTTGGACGTTTTTTAGGGGGGACACCAACAAATGGCAACAGATATAAAGTTTATTAAATGACTAAGTTGTAGAGCTCCTGTATTTGTTGCTATTTAGTTGTGATCTTTTGATTGCACCAGAAAATCATGAATGCATCAATCCATGCATCATATTAGATGTTAAATTTATCCATCCACATATGTGGCTGATACATACTGAGAGTAACTGAGATTAAATCAATTGGAATTAATTATTCTTATTTCTGATATCTTCCTGTCTGCAGGTAGAACAGTGCCGCATGCCAGGACTTGCTATTTACCTCACTCTGGATGCAGGGAAGGCTAATGCTGGAGGAATGGGAGGCAGCAGTTTGTGTGGCGGGGAAGGAGGGGATGTGGTGAGCTATGTGACAGGGCTCCTTCTTTCTCCAAATCAGCCACAACGCTCATGGTTTGCACAGTTTGTCAAGAGTGGCCAAAGGGTAAGTGTTTATATAATATACAATTCTTATTTTGTTTGTTTTAGTGTATTACTCTTGGGAAATTTGTTTTTATTATCATATGAGTATAACTGTTCTCTTCAGAACTTCCAAACTGTAATATTCTGTAATGTTGCAAGATGTTCTCAGTAAAAGTACATATTTAAGTGACTTATGAATATGATTTTCCTGATCTTTGTAAAATTTTGGTGGAGAACCTTGTGTTGAGAGCAGAATATTAAACAGTGTTGTCTAAAGTATAAATTTATGTCCATGTTTGTCCCCAGAGGAAGTATGACCAGCCTGCATCAGCACTGGTAGCTTTACGCACAGACTTGAGTGAACGCCTGAGGAATTTCCTGCTCTTTAATAGCAACGACACACTGCCAGATTCCCAGGTGATCCATGCCACAGCACTTCTCCGACTCTATTGCGCTCTAAAGAGTTTAGCGAACCTCAAGTAAGTGGTTTAGTGTAAGATAGACTATACATTATTAGATAAAAAAAGATTGTCACATCTACAATAAATACCCTTAAATTGGCTGACTAAATGCAGAATTTACTTGTAGTTGACAATTGTACACTCACTTAAACGTGAAGCTTGTCTATCAATGATATCTAGCAAGAGCTGTCTTGCTCCTCTAATTTGTTTAACTTTATTATTTATTAAGGAGTGGTACTAACAAAGGGTAACAAAAAAAAAAGTCCTGAAGTGACATATAGAGTTAAAATTATTAGTCCAGAGGATAAGTTTCTTGAAACCTCCCTCTTGACAGAATTCAAATAATAAGATTGAAATACAGAAGCAAGTAGAGTTCCAGAATTTACTAGAGAAAGAGATGAATGATTGAAAATACTGGTTAACTCTTGCATTAGAGTTGACAGAATAAGGATGAGAGAATGAAGAAAGTCTTGTGCAGCAAGGCTGTGTGAGGAGGGAAGACATGCAGTTAGCATGATAAAAAAAGCAAGTGTCATGAAACTAGCAGTAAAAGATAGCAAGAGATGCAGCATTGCTGTGGTGAGAAATAATAAAGACAGTCAGTTAGAGAAGATTAATTAATAAGATGAAAAGCTTTTGATTACATTAGGAATGGAACCTCCCTTCCCCTCTCAACACATGTGATGCACACATGTATGGAGCCCTTGTACAGAGTTTGCATTTTGGAGGATGAGGAAATTTGATGATGCAGAGTGCCTAACATCATAGGAACTGTTTTAGCTAAAGATGAAATATGAAGTTTCCAATTTAGATTAAGTAATAAATAGGTAAAGGATGGTTAGTGTAAAAGAGAGGGAGAGTTGAGCATCATTGAAGAAGAGAAGGTTGTTTAGTTGTTTGTGTGAGTTATTGGAAGAATTGAGTTTTTGAGACATTGAACATATTGCTTTACCCCAATCAGAAATTTTAAAGAGATTATAAATCACCACTTAGGCAATGACAGGCATGAGTACAAACTAGTTAACACCAAGGCAGCCAATCACAGCAAAAGTAGCAAAACTTGTGTACCAAAACAATGAAGTAAGCAGGAATTTGCACAAATATTCCAAAAGCTGTGAGACTTACAGCAAACAAATAGAGAACAGGTAATTCATATGCTAAAAGGTGCAGAAGCTAGAGACAGGTGTGGCAGCAGGAGAGCAGCTGAGTGGACAATGGGCAGTCAGCAGAAACAAAGGTCATCAAAACTCCTTGAGCAATTCTGAAATGTAATAGACCTTAGCTTACAAGCATGTTAGCTGTACAAGTAAATATGCATGCAAGATACAGAAAAATACATGGTAAAGGAATACAAATTTAATTTTACAAGACGAGCAAATAATACGTACTGGCAAAAAAGTAGAAAAAAAAAAGAACACAGATGACAGCACAGACACGTCATAGTAGTGTTGCAGCAAACTTACATTCTGAGAAATTTAAATTATTCCTGCAAATTCTGGGTTTGGGAGGTCCAACCTGTATGTATCTCTCTCTCTCTCTCTCTCTCTCTCTCTCTCTCTCTCTCTCTCTCTCTCTATATATATATATATATATATATATATATATATATATATAACTTTTGTGAAGGTTTTTTCCATCTCTGTACCATGCAGCATAAAATACAAAATTTGCTAATTATTGTAAGTCTATGGTCTGAAAATTACTGTTGTAAACACCATTTTTATGATCTTAATTATACTTCAGAAGGAGACTATTAGTGTAAACTAATTTATGTTAGGGAAGTTGTGTCAGCTTCTTACATGTTTGCCTCATTACAGATTCAGTGAGGACACAGAGATCATGTATCTACTGCAGCTGGTGACCTGCCGACCTCCCCCGTCGGCAGCGGGAGTGAGGTTTGTCAGCACTGGTCTGTGCATGCTTATTGCTTGCCCCTCCCTCATCTCTTCCCAGGACAATGAGCGCAGGGCCTCTGAGTGGATCAAGTGGCTGGTTAAGGAAGAGGCATACTTTGCAGGGTAAGTTCAGAAGACAAGGCCTTGTGCATTATATTGTATATAGTTTCAAGAGGTAATGTTGTCTTACTATTTAATAAGAGTTTCAAGAAAGTATAAAGAGCTTAATGGAGGTGAGTCATTTAAGGACTGGTGCATGTTACAGCAGTAAATTATTTAAATTTATCTAGTATATGCTATGGAATGAGATATTTCAAAGGTTTGGTCTGTTGGTGTGTTTTTGTATGTTTTATCAGAATGATGTGAGTCATGGTAGCCAGGTAGCTAGAGTGTATGTAACTTTTTATGAAATAGAATGTGATAAATCTTTTTACTTTTATAGATCACATTTTCTCTCTCTCTCTCTCTCTCTCTCTCTCTCTCTCTCTCTCTCTCTCTCTCTCTCTCTCTCTCTCTCTCTCTCTCTCTCTCTCTCTCTCTCTCTCTCTCTCTCTCTCTCCAATTATTTGTCTTCTCTGCTTCCATGGTCAGGGCCAGTGGTGTGTCGTCATCTTTTGGAGCTATGCTTCTCCTCATGGCAATACACTTCCATGTACAGCAGCTTAGTGCCATCATTGAATTGGTTAGTGCTGCTCTTGGCATGAAGGTCATCACTCGTGCTTCCAGTCTTGGTCGTATCAAGTATATCTTCACTCATGATGTGTTCACAGAGCAGGTAAGAGAGCCCATAGTTGTAAAATAAATTGTAATGATTACACATGTAAGGCTTTTTTTATTTATTTATTTTTTTCCCTGTAAGTAGAGATGGCATCATTATAGTGTACTTTTGGCTTGCAGGTGGTGACAGCGCATGCAGTGAAGGTGCCAGTGACAACAGGCCTCAATGCCAACATTCCAGGTTTTCTTCCGGTACACTGTGTCTATCACCAACTCAAAAGTCGTATGTTTACCAAGCACAAGGTTCCTATCAAGGATTGGATCTACAAGTATGTAGTACAAATTAAGCTATATTTGTAGAGGAAGTTAAGATCTCTTTGTAGTTGATACATTCACATATACAAGTATTTCCTCACATTTTAGCTTCAAGGCACATGATGAGAAAAAAGATGCACAGGTGCAGTTTAGAATTAACCTTGCCCTTACAGCAGCCACACACCCATGTAAACATACTGAAATGAACAGTAGAGTTGTTTCAGTATGTTTGTAGCATGATTTGATGAGATCTTGTGTGGTCTGCCAAAACGAGGTTTCTTCTGTGGTATTTGATCACTACTTCACAAAATTTGCGTATGTACTTCTTCACACTCATTCACTTCACACCAGTCAAATTGCAAATTTTTAGTAATTGTATGGCCTCCTTTCTTTAGACCAATTATCTGGGCAATTCTCACTCATTAAATTCTTAGATAATAAAGCACTACTAACCACCCAAGTCATGTAAATCTAGAGGGCTGTCATGGAACAAGACAGCATAGATAACCTCACTCTACTACTGCCAGAGGCTGACTACGAGTTGGCTTTATGTTTGGCCTTGATCAAGAAAGATTCTAGGACATCATAGAATGTTTGCAAATTTTTGTCTAAATTTACTTCACTCTCATAAAACCTTTTTTTTTTTCCCATAAATATGCAACCATGTACATATGTTGCATATTTATTTACTTAATTGTATTGTGCAGGGTTTGAGCAGGGCTCATAGTGTCCTGTTTCCATATCTCCATTTATCTAATTTTTCCTTAAGATTATGCACATTATGTGCTGTAACAACTTCATTATCCAATGCATTCCATTTTTCCACCGTTCTGTGTGGAAAACTGTATTTTCAAATATCCTTCATGCACTGCCTTCTTTTCATGTCCTCATATCCTTCCTTCTTCTGTCAACAGCACTAGGTCTTCTTTGTCTATCTTTTCAGTATCATTTACTATCTTATACGTTGTTATTAGGTCCCCACGTTCTCTTTTATCTTGTAAAATTGGCAGTCCCATTTCCTTCAGTCATTCTTCATATGTGGTCCTCTTTGTAGCAATCTGTATCCTTTCCAATTTTCTTATATCCTTTTTAGAGCTTGGAGACCATACCACTGCTGCATATTCCAGCCTTGGGCGTATCATGCTTGTGATGATTTTTTTCATTATATCTTTATCCATGTAATTAAATGTCACTCTTATATTAGTTAACATTTGATATGATTGTCCAAATATCTTACTTATGTGTTTTTCAGGGCTCAGATTTTTCTGTATGATCACTCCTAGATCTTTTTCCACTTTAGTCCTCATTATTTGTTCCTCTCCCATCAAATAGTTCCATACCGGTCTTCTCTTACTCTTTCCTAGTTCCATTATGTGACATTTCTTGGCATTAAACTCCAATTTCCACTTCCTGCTCCACTCATAGATCTTGTTTACATCTTCCTGCAACAGCAGACAGTCCTCTCTGATTTTGATAACTTTTAGCAGCTTTGCATCATCAGTGAATAAATTTATATAACTGTTTATCCCAGTGTGAATGTCATTTACATAAACCTGAAACATAATGGGGGATAACACTGACCCTTGTGGCACTCTGCTAGTTACTTTACCCCAAGATGAGTATGTGTCTCTGATCACAGTTCTCATTTCCCTATCCTTCAAATAATCTCTTGTCCATTTGAGCAAAGTTACTCGCAGTCCTCCTATGTTCCCTAGTTTCAAAAGTAGTCTTCCATGAGGGGACTTTATCAAAAGCCTTTTTGATATCCAGGTATACTGTATTTACCTATCCATCTCTGTTTTCAAGTCATGCAATAACTCGAGTAGAAGCTTAATAAGTTTGATACACATGACTGTCCTGTCCTGAACACAAATTGTCTGTTTGATATGACTTGCTCCTCTTCTAGAAATTTAACCCATTTTTCTTTGATGGTTATTTCACATAACTTCCTCAAGACACTTGTAAGTGACACTGGCCTGTAAATTAGTGGTTCAGTAGCCTTTAAATATCAGTATTACGTTGGCTCTCTTCCATTCTAGTGGAACTTTTTCTTCATTTATTGAACTTGTAATTATTTCCCAAATTGGATCCAGTAGTTGCTCTTTACATTCTTTTAACACCCAGCTTGATACACCATCTGGCTCCATTACTTTTCTGACTTCTAACTTATCCAATAATCTTTCAATATCCTCTTTGTACACTGTGATCTCCTGTAATCCTTGGCAATCCCATGTCCTATTAAGTTCTGTGAAATCATCTTCTGCTGTGAATACCGTTTTGAAGCTCTCATTCATTATTTCACACATTTCCTTTTCTGTTTGGTATGTCTTTCCTTCTTTAATTATTTTTTCAATTGTTTCCTTATTCTTTGTTTTGCCATTTATAGAAAAGTTTGGGTTCATCTTTGCTTTTATTCACTACATTTTTTGCAAAGTTTCTTTCTTCCTCTGTCCTTACTCTAATATATTCATTTCTGGCATCTTTGTACTGCCATCTGTTATAGTCATTTCTCTGCTTTATGAGTTTCTTCCACGCTTTATCTTTTACCTTTTTGCCTTTATCCTTCCTGTCTCTCCTCCAGTTATTATATCCCTCCTCTTTAAAGTTGACATGGATCTTTCCTCTCAGTTTTGTTTCAGTGATGCACATTACATATGGCTTTTTCTCTTTCAAATAATCCCTAACTTCCAATATGCTTGATAACAAACCATCTATATTAATATGTCACTCTTAATTTCTTGCCTTCTCCACAACCTCGTCTTTCTTCCTTGGGTAGTCTCATATCCAGAAACCTCCAATAATAATTCTTCTTCTCTGTCTCTGTCCTTTTCTCATTTTTTTTCCTTAGCTTCACTTCTTAACACTTTCTCCTTTACCCTTTCCTCTAACTTCATATCTCTTTTTATTCATATATCCTTGTGTTCAACATCATTGACTAGCTTCCCTTTTCTAGCCTTAATTTCCTCTACAGCCACTTGGGATCTCATTCTCACCTTCATTGTTCTCCTATCCCCTTCACTGTATCTTCCTTGCCTGATCACTTCTCCATCTCCAGGTCTAATTCTTGTGTGCTGTCTTGTACTTGTTTTGAAAACAGTTTTGGCCACTTCTCTCTCTTCACGTTCTCTTGTGAATTTATTTGGATTTTTCTTTTCCTTCATCCCAAAAATCACGAAGCTTTTTTTTTTTCTTGTCCACTGCATCCCGCAGGTCTTCTTTCTCTTTAATAACCTCAGTTACAGCGACTCGTTTTCTCCTGAATTTGTCTCTTTACAACCTCTGAAAATTTAACTTTTTCCTCTTCTTGCTCCTGTTTCCATTCATTTCGTAGTTCCTTCAGCTTGTTATCACCCAGTCCACCTTCTGCCCTGTCTACAATTCTGTCCTGCACTTTAACCTGCAAGCTCCTTAAAGAGCTTTTGTAATCTTGACATGTGGCTTTTAGTATGTCATTTTGTTTCTTTATTTCTTGAATCTCCTCTTTCAATCCCTGATTTATTGCACTGACCTTCTCACATTCTGCTAATCTCAATTTCAGGTCTGTGTTTTCCGTTATCAGTCGGTCCTGTTTGTCCATTAGACTGGACATCACCTCCTTCATATACCTTAATTCCCTTTCTACATTGATTAGCCTTCTCATATTACCTCGTTTGTCCCTGAATCCCGAAAAATCCTTGTCCATAATATCATCTGTTAGTTTCCTTAGACCAACAGGAGTTTCTATGTACCATTGGCTTTCACACGATGGTGTATGTTTTGATTCCGCCATACGCCTGGCAGCACTACTCTGTTCCATCACTCTCTCGTTATTCTTTCCTTTTATATGATCCAACACTTATTTATTTGGAGACAGGAGAACCTATGGCCCCCTTTCCCCCTGTACATACATCTAGGCCAGTCTCCAACTTCTTTTGTAGTTATTCTCTGCGAGCTGGTCAGCTGTGTGTGATCGGCACGATGGCTGGACTGTTTGTGTGTGTGTGTGTGTGTGTGTGTGTAACACACTAGCTTGTTTGTAAAGGTTTACACTAGAACATGGATTGCCATTAGTGCTACTCCAATAAAAATAATGTTGCTTCACAGTCAGATATGTGCTTCTTCAACACCACTACACCCAGTGATGCCACAGTTGATAGAAGTTTATGTCAATTCCATCATCCTGAGCTCCAACAAGGGTGGCATGTCAGATCACTTCAATGAGCCCATCTCAGAGGAAGAGATAATGGCAGTGTTCTCTCAGTCAATATTCACTGAGAAAAACTCTGGAAAATGTCATGAAAAGGTAACTCTTGACTTTTCTATGCTTAGGTTAATTTTAAATATGTAGTTCCTCACTTGATTCCTGTCATTATCATATTGTTATATGCATCTTTCATAAAGGTTTTAATATTGATTTACCTGCTTAAAGATTTATGTAATCATTAATTCAATAGTTCATGGGTATTAAACCATGTACTCCATGAATATGGCCGGGAGTGAACATATGAACAGCTTTGAATGTGGCTATCTGGTTTGTCAATCCAGCACCAGAAACCAGGCCAGAGGCGTGGGGCCTTGAGAGGCAACCAGCTGCGGAGATTTGCAGTGCGTGGGAAAGCTGCTCTCACTCCCCCCACTACATCCACCTCCAAGACATCTCACCTATCCTCTCAAACTTCACCCACCACATGGTAAATTTTCCTCTATTTCATTGTATATATTAAAGAGCTTTTCTTTAAAATTCTGTTAAGTGGGTGACCATGACAATTGTTTCCATTTTTATTCATAAACTCCATTCTTACACGCTCACTCTTTTCAATCTCCCATTCTTCTCTTTTTTTATATATATTTATTTATTTATTTATTTTTTTTATTCTCAGATATTCAAGCACTGCCTTTAGAAATCTTAACACTGCATTTTGGAGTCTTAGTGTCACTTTCATAATATCCAATCTTTTGAATTATCCTTTGTCATCTCTTTCTACCACTTCATGTAACCAAACAATTACCTCTAGATGCTACATATGAAGAAAATAATATATATTATAACTGAAAATTCCATATATAGCTTGAATCTAATGAGAAAAAAATATTTTTACACAACTTGTCTTTTACTTAATTGGCAGCTGCAACACACCAGTTGCCTCAATCATGACATCTCAGCTGTTGCTGCTCTACTACCTACTATTGTATGAAGATGTGCGCCTCACCAACAGCCACCAACTTCTTGCTAGTTCCCGGAGGGTGCTTTCTTACTCTCCACATCTGTTTGCTCAGCTTCCCATCAGATACCTGCTCTCACATGCACAAAAGGAACAGAGGCTGTATGCAGGTATGTTGCAACCCTCTTTCACCTCTCTAATGCAAGAGTTAACCAGTACTCTCATTCATCTCTTTCCCTGGTAAACTCTAGATTTCCCTGCCTGCTTCTGTATTTCCATCTACTTCTTGGTTAAGAATAAGGTTAATGCTTTCTTTGCATTTCAGGTCTATACTCCCCACTGGTGAAGCTACTTGTGAGTCACTATCCCCAGCTGTGTCTGGTGGAGGACTGGCTCTACCAGACACCATCAGCAAACTCCAGACTTGGCATCCTTCCACCTCCACTACCTCTTGATCCTCAGTCTGTAATTAGAGGTGAGAACCTGTGCAAACTAGTCATAATTCCAAGACAGTAAGTATTGCAGGTCTAATCATAGGTTCTTTTCACACATAATAAAAAGTTCATTGATTTTTCCTTAAAAGTTTTATTGCAAACTGTTAGACAGACATTAATTCATTAGTTAAATTTAATTTTCCTATATTGGAAATATTACATTGTTGCAGCTATGGAGGATGCTGCTCACAACCCTGGCCAGGTTCTGGTACTACTGGATCGTTTGCTAAGAATGCCTCCATACCAGCTGTGGCCCCTGGCTGGCTCTCTTGTATCTTCTGTCAAGTGCCTTCTAAAGCCTGGCATTCCTCGCAGAGTTTTAGGTAAGGACAGGTTTACTTATCTTGTTTAAACATAACCACCCATAGAATAACAAAGATTACAGACAGTTAACATAAGCTGGAATGTAGAGTTAGAAAGTTATAGGGTTTGAGTACTTTAGAATGTGCAAACATTTTTCCATTAGTACATGTAGTGAAATACAGTAGAATGGCTCCAAGTGTATTAACCCATTTGCCGCGGAAGTTAGAAAACACGCGGCGCACTCCATTCGGGCCCGCGCCAAGATTTGAAGCTTAAGTATTGAATAATCAATGTTTTAGCCATAAACTCAATATATTCATCAGATACTATAATATATCAGGATGTGTAAAAATATTTGTATGTTACAATACACTTCCCATTGCTATGCTAAAAAGGAAAACAATACAAAATTTTACTTTTTTATATATATATATATATATATATATATATATATATATATATATATATATATATATATATATATATATTTTTTTTTTTTTTTTTTTTTTTTTTTTACATTTCAGGAGATTTCTCTCTGAATCTCTTGGGTGGTGGTGCTGTGATGGCGGAGGTGGAGGGCTATGAGGGAAAGGCTGAGGTGGAGGGCTGTGAGAGAAAGGCGGAGGTGGAGGGGAGTGCGGTGAAGCCGGAGGTGGAGGCTGTGAGGAAAGGCGGAGGTGGAGGGAGTGCGGTGAAGCCGGAGGTGGAGGGCTGTGAGGGAAAGGTGGAGGTGGAGGGGAGTGCGGTGAAGCCGGAGGTGGAAGGCTGTGAGGGAAAGGCGGAGGTGGAGGGGAGTGCGGTGAAGCCAGAGGTGGAGGGCTGTGGCCTGGTTGTGGTGAGGATGGGCAGAGGAGTGTCTTGCATTGGGTGGTGGGGAGTGGTGGCTCCAGGCATAGCAAATGGCAACATATACCTGTCATGCAAAATATACATTATTTCAAACGTGAAATAAATTGCGCGCGAACAGAAAGAGAGAGAGAAGCTTCAATATGTCAGCACACACACACACACACACACACACACACACACACACACACACACACACACACACACACACACACACACACACACACACACACACACACACACACACGGCTTCAAACGCGAAATAAAAAACGCAAAAAGAAGAAGCAAGTTTCAACATGACAGTCCCCACACACACACACACACACACACACACACACACACACACACACACACACACACACAGACACAACACACACACACACACACACACACACACACACACACACACACAAAAACTACGAGAAAGAGAGAGAGAGAGAGAGAGAGAGAGAGAGAGAGAGGAATTATCATCAGATAGTGGGTGGTGGGAATGATGGACATTCTCTCTCTCTCTCTCTCTCTCTCTCTCTCTCTCTCTCTCTCTCTCTCTCTCTCTCTCTCTCTCTCTCTCTCTCTCTAAGCTGGTGGCTGTGGCTGCTATAGCTGATGAAACAGAGAAAAAATCAACCTTCATGCGAAAACTTATTCTTGTCTGCGATATAATAGTAACATATATTCATTTTCCTAGATAATATACATATCTAAGAGAATGAATGGCTGCTGGTTTTCTTGGGTACGCTCATTTAAAACGCTTATGGCCCACAAGACGTAATAATACGTCCTCGCACTGGAGGTAAGGCTTGTGGACGTATATATACGTCACCGGACTGGCGCGCGTAGCCACCATGACGTATATATACGTCCCCGGACTGAAAGGGTTAAAGGACACAAAAGTACAGAGGCAACCTTGATCTCCTGGTAGCCTGGCAATGATTGACTCAGTCATTTCGGGTGACACCAATAGTTGATCCTGCAAACAAAATAAGGATGTAAGGCATGTAACAAATAAAATACATGATGATTACAATAATAATGTCTTATGGGAGCTCCTTTCTTGTCGACCAGTGTGTTTATTGACCTGGTCATTAAGTGAGGTAAGGCTATATTGGAAATGTTTGTGTTACAGTAAGTCCTCCTTATATGGTACTTCGTTATCCGGTAAATTCAGTTACGGTGTTACTTTGTTCCTGGCTGTCTGAGTATAAACGGGACATAGCTGTTAGTTACCACTATAGAAACCAAATAACATAGATCTTGATTTTCAGACACTTATAAGCAAGTGTGGATGAGGCTCAACTCCCTGTTTCCACGAAGACTTTGGGCCATGACAGTGGAAGGATTATTGCCAGCAGAAATTCATGGTAAAGTTCGGCGGGCACTATCTGAGGATGACATTATCTTGGATCCTCTCTATGTTCTCCGTTGTGATGATGAAGTGTACAGGTGAGGAAGCACTTCTCTCTTATTAGTAGTGTTATTAAAACTGATTGCTTGAGAGCATGTATTAGTAGTGTTATTAAAACTGATTGCTTGAGAGCATGGCCTGCGATGTGTAGGTCAGAATGGATGCTTTCCTTTCAGTGAATTGTCGTCTTCATAGATTTCCCTTTACCATTGTTATTCTGGCCAATGTTTACATATTCTTGCAAAGCTGCAAGTCTTGGCTCTTATGGTCATGGTGAACTGAGGCTTTACAGCAAGTTTTCTTTAAAGGGAAGTGCAGTTCATTCTTCGCTTCATTTTACATATACAAGAGGGTACCCCCCAAAAACTTGAGCTATTAAATAATTATATTCAGATATTTTTACATTACACTTTTATCACCTTGAAGTATTCTCCATGTGAAGCAATGCTCTGGTCCAAATTTGTTTTCCATTGTACAAAACTGTTATGGAACTCTTGCAAAGATATGCTATTTAATGCTCCATCACTTTTTTCTTAACTTCTTCCATGTCTTTTGAGGACTTTCTTCATACGGGGAACAAAAACTCACAAGGAGCAAGATTGGATGAATAGGGAGGGTGGGAAAGTGTAGCCATGCCATTTATGGTGAGAAACTCACATTCAAGGCAGTGTGCGCTGGCACATTGTAATGATGAATCTACCACTACCACAGTTTGGTGCGTTTCCATCTCACTTTCTCTCACATATGCTTCAGAACTGCCAAGTATAAAGTCCGGGTAACAGTTTGATGAGAAGAAAAATTCTTTGTGGATAATTCCTCCTGCATTGATGAAACAAATCAACATCATCTTGACATTATTGGACTTCACTTGACTTGCATTTTTGGGTCGTGGTGACATTGGATGCTAAACTCCTTCATCGTGAGGGCGCCTATTATTTTGTGTCTGTAGCACTCATGACGTATCTAAGGATGCACGTACTGCGTCATGCCTGTATTCTGTTAAGATGATAATGTTTTTATTTTTCCTGGATATTGTAAGAGATCTTTCAGAATGTAGCTCATATATGATATGATGGCTTACTTGACTTCCATCATTATTACAAAGCTTTATCATTTGCTTATACTAGGATAGGCACCAATATTTGTTTTCTATGGAACTAATAGATTAGTTTACCATAAAATGAACTTTTCTGTTTGTCATCTTCAGGAAATGACCAAGAGCATGCAAATGGTAATTGAAGGGGGTTAAATTGACTTGAGTGCTGTTTCATTTCTAGGTCACTGCTGTAGCACCAGCTTTCATCACCAGTGATGAGCTTTGAAAAAAAAAAAAAAAAAAAAAAAAAAGAATCAACTCCCAACTCTTCTTTCAGTTCTTGGCACACATGCATTTGTTACTGCTTTATGTGATCCATAAGCAAGCGAGGCACCAATTTTGCTGGTACTCTTTTCATCCCCAATTCCTCAGTTTAAATTTGTTGGCAGGAGCTTCAGGAGACGTCATTCAAATCAGCAAGTTCATCAATTGTTCAGGAACTATCCTTCAAGATCAGTACATGAATTTTCGTAATATTTTCATCTTTTCATGTGGGTGATGGAAGAGAGAATGTAATGAGTGTGGGTGATGGGAGAGAGAAGATAATGGTTGTGGGTGATGGGAGAGAAAAGGTAATGGGGTAATCTGTGCATTATGTGCCAGACCAGTGAAAATTGATCATGTGAAAGTAGCTTAAGTTGGATAGGCAAGAGAGGGGTATGTCACATTGGAAAAGTACAGATTCTTTTCCAGTTATTCCATTTAAGGCACACTTGAGATGGTGCACAGTAACTTTAGTGAAGGTAGATGCAACTCGACTACTATATTACAGTTATGTGTTTACCTTCAAATCTGTTCTTACTCAATACAGGTTACCAGTATAATTCAACTTTTCTTTTTGTCTTTAATATTGGTTTGTTATTTTTTTGTTTCAAACTTTTTTTTTTCATGCTTCTGTTAACTTGTAAACTATCCATCTCTTTAAAAGAGATGAAGCATAAGTGTCTTTGTTTTATGTATTTTCTGTCTCTCAAATGTTGTGCCATGTTAATGTAGTCAGAGGAAATGTTTGATATCAGAATATTCAATAAGTTTTGTTGATTTGCTTATAATTTTGGAAGTGTGATAGAAATAATGAAGAATAGAACATTGTACTTGTGATCCTAATGTGTATATCTTTGACTTCCATAGGTGTGCTCCCTTGCTGCATCTTGTAATATATATGCTGCAAGTGTACCTGCTGTCTTCTCGCACCTTCCTATCACAACAAATGCAAAATAGGCCAGCAGCTGCAATTTCTCACAACCTTGGTACCAATACTTCCACTGGCACTGCCACTTCTCCCCAAACAATAGAAGAGGAGAGAGAGAAGCTCAGAGGGGCATTAGTACTTACCCAAGAGAGTGCTGCTGTGCAAATCCTTTTAGAGGCCTGCTTGATGAAGGAAAGAGAAAAGGTGAATTACTGCAGGATATCAGACTTGCTCATTTCAGATGTTTTATTTATCTGTGTGACTTTATTTCATAGGTAATAAATGATCATGTAAGACCAAATTCTAGTATATATAACCTCAGTTATCTTACAGGATATCTCTCTCTATTAAATTCCATTCTACATTGAATTTGTGTATTGGTATTACACTTATTTATTTATCTTAGTCATATTTCCTTTATGGGTATAAGCAAGTGGAATCAGCCTTCCTACAAACTTCATATTTGGTTTCACAGGAACTGTATGACCTGTGAAGCTCACACTTGGTTAAAGTTAGAGTGAAAATTTTCACTAAGTTATTAAGTGAGTTAATTATAATGTTGCAACTTCATGTTTCAGGATGGTGCTGGTGCCTTGATACTCCAGGAGGTGCGAAGTATCGTGTGTTCATACATTCATCAGGCTTTCCTTAAGGACACAACATTAGCTAAACTGGTTCATTTCCAGGTATGTAGATTAATGTCACTTTCATAAAATAACTTTATGTATTTGATTCATATAGGATGCACAGGCATATAAGATGCACCCCAAAGTCAGGAGGTCAGATTCAGGAAAAAGGGTTTCTAGTGTATTTAAGGATGTACTTTTGAAAGCAATCTAGCAGCACATTACACAAGCAGAAAATGTTGCTGTAAAAGCAGTGTCATCCTCAACATCTGACCAAAGTGGGGCTGGGCAACAAATGTTATGTTTACTTTTCCTTGCGCTCTTCAGTTGATCTTCTTGCTGTTGCCTGACATGTATATTTTTTCTGTAGGTGATGGGCCAAAAGCCCTTGCTGCTGATCTATTATCAAGCTTCTGGATATAATGTACCACTTGTAGTTTGTAGTAGATTGTATAGCTCAACCCTTTTCCTCCTGCATCCATAACAGTGAGGGTGTTGATGTATTTTGTTATGACTGGATTAGGTCGGATGGAGAATTGATGGATAGCCGATGTTGTTTTCTCACTTTTGTTATTGCAAGTTTATTTGTTTTTTTCTTTTTCACAATCAACATTTTTCTATTTTCTTCTTTTCTTTCACTATCAACTTTATGATCATGAACTTGGTGTTACTCCTCACTGCCAGATGGCATCAAGATCAGCGGATATTTATAAACATGGGTCACAGCCTTACAGGTTAGATTGCTTTCATTTTTACAATAATTTTTTTTTAAGTATTAATGCTGGTAATATTGATAATGCCAGTAATTAAATAATGATGCATGCAGTTAGGGTAGAAAGAAGTACTGATCGTAAGCTAGGTTAGTGAGTGTCAGGGAGATGAGCCTATGAGAGGTCTCAACTTTATGTTATAGATGCAGGGTGATTTTTGGGGTCAAGTTTTTGGAAAGAGGTGTGTCCTATATGCCATCAATTATGGTATTTTATGAAGGTATATACTTGATGCATTGATTCACATCTATGATTTATGTGCTATTGTAGTTAGATTGATACATTAAGACAATGCATGTCTTCATACCTGCTATCACAGTAATTTTCCACATTGACAAGACCATGGTTAAAAGCTTGGTTTGTTGTCTAACAGGGATATCCAGGTGAATTGCTAGGACCTGTGGTGAGGGGTGTCCCATCCATGCATATTGCCATTGGTCTCAACTGGATTCCTGAGCTTCTGCAACTTCCTGATCTAGAGAAGCAGCTGTTTGCCATTGAACTAACTTCCCATCTGGCTTTGCAAAATGCTATGCCCTCTACTCTTAGTATATCCAGGCTGGGAATAAACACCCTAGCAACACTATTGTCAGGTGAGTGATGGCAAACTGTTTCTCGCTTTACTCTGATATTCCACAGGTCTGTAAATGGTTAGCTACAGCACAAGCCTCCTTTCTGATTTTGGTATACTTCATCCTTACTCATCCTTGGGCCTACTGTACCTCATAGATATTCTGACATTCTATAGCACAAGCCTCTTTTAGCCCCTTCAACACAAGGACACATATTTTGTATCCTTGGAGCGCTTGTGACATATCTGAGGATATGCATATTGCATCACAGCTGCATTTTGCAGCAGAATGTAGGTCGTATATGACTTTCATCATTATTACAAAGGTGTATTGAGTTCCTTATACCAGGATAAGTACTGATGCTCCCTGCTGGCAATAATTTTTTTTTTTTTCTGTGGAACCAACAGATTACTTTATTATAAAAATGAATATTTTTTGTTATTTGTCAACTTCAGAAAATGGCCAAGAGCAGGCAAACTATAATTTTTTCTCAAAATTTTGCGTGGGTTTAATTCATAATGTACGTACCTAGTATGAAAAATAACTTACTATTATAATTTTTATTTCTGTAGAGAGAGAGAGAGAGAGAGAGAGAGAGAGAGAGAGAGAGAGAGAGAGAGAGAGAGAGAGAGAGAGAGAGAGAGAGAGAGAGAGAGAGAAATATGAGCTGCCTCTGAGTTAGGTATCCCCTCCTCCGTCTCAAATCCTTCCTTTATCTCTGCTTGTCCTCTTACAATTTCTCTCTATTGTACTTTAGCAGAAAGGCATCCTGTTTTACTGTAAGTGTTTATGTATAGCCACTGCATTTATTATACTCATATATACTGTCATAGTCAATTTGCTCTGCCATTTTACTTCATCTGCCTGAAATACCTGAGGATGTTGTACTTGATACCCACATTCACTATGAAATTTGTTACATTCATTTGACACACCACATCTCTTCTTCACATTTGTACTTTTATTATCTGCTTACTGCATATCAGAGGTACTTCCTAGGAATCCAGAGGTCAAGATTTATTAATATCAGATTTTTTTTGTTTGGTGGGTTAGTTTGTATTGGCTATCACTGTAGTGTATAGATAGAAAGGTTGTTATTTTCCTAAAATTATCATCATTATCAGCTTTAGAGTAAAAGCTATCCAATTCTATACAGTACTGAGTAAAAACAAACGTTTGAAGATCATCAAGGAATCTCTTCCCTCACTGGTGGCCATTGGAAGAGCCTTTCCTGCTCTGACAGATGATCTGCTCCACCTCATGGTCATGTATGGCCGTGTGGCTGCAGCACAGTCTGGCCTCCTTGCTGCCCCTGCTCCAAAATCAATTGGTGAGGTTGAAAACATTAATAGATATATGTTTTTCTATGTTTATATACATTTCGTATTGTGTTGAAGCACTATGAAAAGAAATAAATTTTCTTTTCCATGACAGCATTTCAAGATGAAAACATTCTGGTTGATGGGATAGAAAAGATGGACTATGAAGAAGGCCCTCCTGTGGATGTGTTTCGTTCAGTGCCACAGGAAGACTCTCTTTATGCTCAGGTTATCACCACCTTCAAAATGCTTGTGAAGGAGAGTACAATGTCCCACAACTTGTACTAGTTTGCTGATTGTGTAAGAGACTTCAGACTTCAGACTTCAGACTTCTTCCTCTTAAATTTTGTAATATTTGGATGTGTGTTTGTGTGTGTGTGCACGTGTGCGCCTGTGCATATGTGTGACCATTACATTTCATTGAGTGTTCATCATAATTTTCACTAAGTTTGATAGCAATTTTTGTCTGTTAATTAATGTGAAAGAATTTATATGAAAAATTAAACTACATTAATTGTATTATTATTTTTCTCTCATATACGTCATGTTATCTAGGGAGCTAGGATAACTGCTCTCTAGATAATTGCTCCCGAAAAACAGCCCCCCACTGGACAATTGCCCCCTTAGGACATCCAAATGTAAGAACAGTTCATTGCACACAATCATGATATCAAAGTTTTATAAACAGGATCTTGTTAAAATTGTAAGTTTGGGAGCAATACCTCTTAGGAAATCCAAAATATGGTGGTACCTCAAGATTCAAGTTAAATTTGTTCTGTGACAGAGCTCTTATCTCAAATTGCTCATATCTCAAAGTTATCTTCCCCATTGAAATGCCATTAATCTGTTCCAGCCTCCTCAAAAAAGAGCATCGTAATTTTTTCTATAAAAACAATAAAACATAACAAAAGAAAAATATGGATAGATAAACTGGTTTTATAAAGTACATGCAAACCCCGTTTAACGAATGGGTTACGTTCCTAAAAAATTTTCGTTGCGTGAATTTTTGTTAAGTGAACCAATTATAACAAGTTTGACCCATGACTTGAACTTCATTGAGAGTAAACGAAGTGAGATTACATAATAGTACAGTATAAGGTTTAATGAAAGTAAAAATTATGAAGTTAAACATTTAAGCAGTTTAAAGACTAAGTCATTATAATGTACACTAATGTATGTATATAATTAACTTTATAATGATGATCTTAAAATTATGAAGGGAGGGAGAGTGGAGCGGGAAAGACGCTAGCCGGCAACTGTGGAATGTAAACAAAAGGTGCATAATTGTACCACATACAAAACTTATGTACCACATTTCCACAAGGCTTTCCATTTTGTCCATTGCAGAGTCACGAGTTCAGGTGGTTCTTTTAGCTTGCAAGGAAGATATGGTCTCACCAGCCCTCTTAATAGAGTCTGCTGACTTGAAAATAGTATAGGCAGTAGATGGAGTCAAGCCATGGTTGCGAGCAATGCTATTAGTTTTCTCTCCTCTCATGCCTGTGAATAATATCCAGCTTCACTTCGAGAGTAAGAGACTTCCTGGTGTTCTTAGCAATGCTAAGCGACATTGCAGGGCTGGTTCAGGGCGTTTTGGTGGCATGTTGAGTGAGGGAAGACGAGCTGCTGCTGGACGCTGTTATTGTTTTGAACTAAGAGCGGGGAAGGGTAGGGGAGTGAGTGGTGCGCGTTTTGTCCATGAGAGGCGCTGTTGTATTCAAAAGCCTGTCGGCTTGTTGGATATGGCTGGGCTTTCAAACTTGGAAAAAATTTCCTGGATAAAATTTTGTTAAAGCGAGTTTGGTGTTATAGGAGCAGATGATAGTAAAAGGAAACGTTCATTGTAGCGAAATTTCATTGTGTGAACGTTCGTTAATCGGGGGTTGCTTGTATATTTATCTCGTATGGGTGCATTCTGCGGGACGTTGCTCCGTTGCATCTTGGCCCTCACCCTCTCACTTGGGACTGTCAGTCAGCTAGAGTGTACACACACGGACACCCACAGGAGACTGGTTGCTCATGTATAAATAATTTAAAATAGATCCACTGTAATGGGGTTTATGACATCACTCCATGCTTTTGCCTGCTCAGCTTCAGGAGGTAGTACACCACCTCACAGGGTGGGGGGCTGTTTGTAAATACCAGCCAAGATGGCCACCCAAGCGGAGGCAATTTACTGCTCTATGAAGCTTGTAAATCGTGTTACAGCTCCACAGAAGTAGTGAATGTTCATCAGAAGCATTGTAGTAAGTAATTTCAATCCTTGTAGAACAATTTGATCAAATATTGAAGATGTAGCCTTAAATGAGGTGTATATTAAGCTTGGAATACAGACTTGTCTTGTATTTCATTCTAATCTTCCTTTCTCAGTACAGTGGGCAGTGTTAACATCTGCCCAGCAGGACCAACATCAACTTTTCCCACAGCAGAGACAGTCTGAGGTGAGTTTTTATCGTATTATTATATTAGATGTTGGTTAGATTGTAATGTTACATGTAACTGTGATCTTGGGTCATGGAGATTGATATTCTTAGAAACTTTATTCCTGAATTTCTGTGGGACATACATAGTTTTCAAACTATTTACATATGGAGACGGAGCTTTCTGGCTAGGTTAAGATTTGTTTGGTAAGTGGATAATGTGTATATTTAAGTTTAGTCTAATAATTTCAAGACTCCTGGGGATTATTCTAATGTTAATATACTGATTTTCAGACCCTGACCATATATTTCTGAGTAACGTAATATTTTTCTTTACATTTTTTTCCTTTTTTTCCACACAAGTATAATAAGTTCGAAGATAGTCACCATAAGTTAATCAAATATTGAAGTTGATTAGGTTTAATGAGATGCATAATTGGCTGAGTATACAATGATTCTTGCTTTGTGTTTTGTTCCATTTTTCCTTGATACAGTGGGCAGTGCTAATGTCTGTCCTACAGGACCAGCTACGTCAACTTTTCCCACTGCAGAGACATCTGGAAGCTTCCATGGTGTGGCCATTGTTTTTGGTGTCGCACGCAACTGGCCGCTGCTTTAAGCATGATTGCTACTCAGACTTCTGGGTAACTAAGTCCCAAGACAGCCAGGGTAATGTTATGGTTATATATTATGCTGGAAGGCAGCCTGGGTTAATTAACTCTTGCGTTAGAGAGTTGAACAGAATAGGGGTGAGAGGAAGAAGAAAGCCTTGTGCAGCAAGGCTGCAGGAGGAGGGGAAGTATGCAGTTCAGAAGAGCACTTAGCATGAACATAGTGGTAGAAGATAGCAAGTGATGCAACATTCCTGTGGTGAGAAAGAGGCTAAAGATAGTCAGAGGAGGGGAGTTGATGACACGAAAAGCTATTGATTTCACTCTATCTAATAAAACTGTGAGTGAAACCCCTTCATATATGGGAAAAGTACTCCATACATAGGTGGATGAGGCCCTTGTACAGAGGTAGCAATTAGGAGAGTGAGAAAAACTGGCAGAGATGCCTCTTCCTTCTATAAAGTTTTTTAATCTATCCTTAGTAGAAAGATTCTTCAACATCTATCATTTCACAATTTTCTATCTGATTGCCAGTATGACTGCTGTCAAGGTCATTCTACTGGGGATCTTTTGGCTTTCCTTACTGAGTTTTGGTCATCCTTTTATTAAAGATTTTGATGAAACTGTGTTGCATTAGAGATTTCAAAAGCTTTTGATAGAGTGTGGCACAAAGCTTTGATCTCTAAACTACCCTTCTATGGCTTTTATCTTTCTGCAACTTCATCTCAAGTTTCCTCTTTGACTGTTGTACTGCTGCAGTAGTAGACGGCAACCATTCTTCTAAATCTAGTAACAGTGGTGTTCTGTAGGGTTCTGTCCTGTCACCCACTCTCTTCCTATTATTCATCAATGATCTAAACCAGGTGTAGGCAAACTAAGGGCCGTGGGCTGCATGCGGCCTGCCAAAGGAAATTAACACAGCCAGACAAATGTTAATAAATTTTAAAGAGATAGTTGATAAACAATGCCAAATGATTTTGTGACCATTTCATTTTATTTCTGCAGGTGTGCATATATGTGGGAGAGTGGCTTTTTCTTTAAAAGTCTTTTATTTTGTATTTTAAATACATATATTAACTAACCATTTCAGATTATTGTAGTATATGGCTGTATAAGATTGTGATTTTTTGTTTGCCCACCCCTCTTCTAAACTAAATTTCTTTCCCTATCCACTCCCTTGCTGATACCATCCTACACTTTTCCATGTATTTTCAAAGACAACTAACCCTTTTGGAAATAACATTTTCCAAAGGGATACCATAGAATGGCTGACTTCTGATCTTTCTAAGATTTCTGATTGGGGCTGAGTAGTATTGTTCAATGCTTCAAAAAATTCAATTTATGTCTATCAACCTGACATGACCTTCATACAACTATCCCCTCTTCTTTAATAACACTCAACTGTCTGCCTCTTCCACACTGAATATCCTTGGTCTGTCCTTTACTTATAATCTAAACAAAAAACTTTACATTTTGTCTCTTGCTAAAACAGCTTCTATGAAATTTGATGTTCTGAGGTGTCTGGTAGTTTCTCACCCCATCCTTAACTGGTAACCTTGTACAATTGAGGGGGGAGGGGAGGTTCTACTCACATTTTAATTAGGTAGAGTTGAATCAATTCCGCTCCTTTAACTAACTGTCTTCAGCCTCTTTCTCAATGCCATAGTGTTGCATCTCTTGCTGTCTTCTACTGCTCTTTTCATGCTAATTGCATGCCTCCTGCAGCCTACCTGGACAAGACTTTTTTCACTCCCATTCTGTTCACCTCTCTAATGCAAGAGTTAACCAGTACTCCCAATCATTCATCCATTTCTCTGGAAAAACTGAAACTCCCTACCTGCTTCTGTATTTTTAACTTCCTATGACTTGAATTAATTTAAGGTGGTGGTTTCAAGACATTTATCCTTATCCCTTTTATTTTTTTGGGGGGCTAACTATCCAACCTGCAAGGGGATTGGCAACTATGTGGGCCCTTTTTTTTTTTTTTTTTTCTTATGTTGACCTTGGCCAGCTTTGCCCTCTCTCTCTCTCTCTCTCTCTCTCTCTCTCTCTCTCTCTCTCTCTGTGTGTGTGTATATATATATATATATATATATATATATATATATATATATATATATATATATATATATATATATATATATATATGCTATGAAGTGGAACAGATTGGTGGTGTAGGGAAACAGGAGTCGCAGGAGTACTTTATTTCTCTAACGTTTCGCCTACAAGGCTTCTTCAGAGAGAATGATTTACAGGCATATAGGTCCTCAGTCAGCCTGTAAATCATTCTCTCTGAGGAGCTGGCGAAACGTTAGAGAAGTAAAGTACTCCTGTGTTTCACCACCAATATATATATATATATATATATATATATATATATATATATATATATATATATATATATATATATAGAGGGCAAAGCTGGCCAAGGTCAACATAAAGTAAAAAAAAAAGGGCCCACATAGTTGCCAATCCCCTTGCAGGTCGGATAGTTAGCCAAAAAAAATAAATAAATAAAAAGGATAAGAATAAATGTCTTGAAACCACCTCCTTAAATGAATTCAAGTCATAGAAAGTTAGAAATACAGAAGCAGGTAGGGAGTTTGTTTTATACACACAGGTATTTCTTGATTTTTATAAATTATTTGTATTTCTATTTAGTATTTATTTATTCTAAATTTTCTTACAAATATTATTTCCATCATCCAATGCACCACTTCCATTCATGAAAGGATATTTCATATTCCAGATCGATTTTTCTGTCAAAAGAGTGAGATCACAGATAAGATTGTCCCGAGATGTACTGTAGCCTACATAGATACGAAATGGAGGGAAACTTTCAAAGCATTGGTTAGGTTTGCTTGTAATGTATTTTATTTCTTTCAGAAAAAAAGGGGGTGTCTAGAGAATGGATTAGTCAATATCAACTGTATAAGGAATATTTAGGGATTTTTTCAATAGCAATTACTTTTTTGCCAGATGATTTATGACTCAGATTCTCATTTTCAATAGCAATTAGTTGCCAATTCTTTATTGGAAGTTTAATGAACAATAGAATATGCTAAGTATTGTGAAAGATTGCTTATTGGTTAAAGGAAAATAGAAATATCTTCTATATACAAATATTTACAATCATGATCTGTAATAACTAACTCTGTACAATATCTATATAGTGTATTAATCATTCTAGTGAAGATTGGGCTGTATTGTTCTGTTTTCTCTGTCAGAGTTCTTCACAAATTCCTTGAGCATCGTCATCACCTCGTTGTCAAACTCCTGAGGGGTTGGTTGTACACCTGCAGAAGAGGAAACCAAGAGTGGTGAATCATCAGTTTTGTTTATTGTCCTTAAACAAAACAAAAAAAAAAGACTTTGTTGGTTAGCATGTGGATGGCTGTGTTCTAAAAGCACCAAATATATCCTCCCTCCCTCTTTTGCTTCCTCAGTTGCCACCACTATACCACACACCCTCCCCAAAAAAGTGCCCTTAAATACAAGTGCAAGGACTATGAAGCAGGATTGGATGGCCTAAGGGAAAAAATGAATACTAATCTGGAAGCAGGAGGAATGATAAATGAAACTCAGCTGGAAGAGTGGAAGGTGGCAGCATGGAAATAAGAACAAGGGGATGAAAAAGTAAATTTTGCTTTTGGATGTATGGCACATGTTGATTAGTTTTCAAGAGACTAGACAGATTTGCACAAGCACATGTAACAACACTGCCTGTGAGAGGGACACATAGCCATGTAGGACACTGTTGTCTTTTTGTTGTCAGTTGTCTTTCGTGAGTGCT
This sequence comes from Portunus trituberculatus, assembly GCF_017591435.1. NCBI lineage: Eukaryota > Metazoa > Arthropoda > Malacostraca > Decapoda > Portunidae > Portunus > Portunus trituberculatus. The sequence continues at coordinate 4,853,691 of NC_059298.1, forward strand.
CTCGTGCACAATTACGAATATGCCTCTTCCAGACAATGAACTATTTAACAAAATACCAGATACCAAAAAATTCTTTACACATTCGGTACAAAATCTGGAACTTCTCTTCATCAAGCTCTAGTTGCTTTGAGCTTCTACATTATCTTTTAAGATATGGATGTATCCAGACTTTCTTCCTTTTTCTTCTTCTGCAGGCAACTATAGTACCAATCAAAGTAACAATAACCTCCTCATCCGAGTTACATGCCATCTTGCTACCACCCTGAGAAGCGTGGCGACGTGCTACCTTGGTCTGAAATCACTGTGCCACTCGTCATTTGCCACCTGCCACGTGCAACATGCCACCTTGATGTGAAAATGGCCTTAGGTTTAGTTAATCAGGGAAACAAAAATTGATAAAGTTTCACAGCTCCTCAAAAAGTCTAGATAGAGACAAAGAACCATATTTGGCAAACAAAGAACCCATTTGTGGTATCTGGACTTTCATTATCCAGACCAGTGCCTGCACCATTTAGTCCAGAAAAATGAGTCAGTTGATTATTATTATGGCATGGCTGGGTGTGCCTTTATCTGTAAATGTGACACCCATCACTCATCAGTGAACATTTAACATCCATCGAGAGAGGAGCATATCAGTGAATATTTAACATCCATCGAGAGAGGAGCATATCAGTGAATATTTAACATCCATCAAGAGAGGAGCATATCAATGAATATTTAACATCCATCAAGAGAGGAGCATATCAATGAATATTTAACATCCATCAAGAGAGGAGCATATCAATGAATATTTAACATCCATCGAGAGGAGCATATCAATGAATATTTAACATCCATCAAGAGAGGAGCATATCAATGAATATTTAACATCCATCAAGAGAGGATATATATATATATATATATATATATATATATATATATATATATATATATATATATATATATATATATATATTATATTCTTAATACCTGGTTAAAAGACACTTGTAATGAAACTTACTACCATATTGATTTTACATAGTTCAATTCTTATGTAGTTGGGTAAAAACTTTGGGCCTTGGAATGAATTAAAACTATTTACATTGTTTCCTATGGAGAAAATGGTTTCAAACTTGGAACAATTCAGACATGGAACAGCCTTCTGGGATGAATTATGTTCAAAGTCTAGGGACCCAGTGTACACCAATTTGTATAGAAACAGGGAGGAAAACAAATAAAGAGACAGATGGTAAACAAGGATGTGAAGCATGCTTGGATAATGAAGGCAAGCCTGTGATATATAGAGAAGTGGCAATAGTGGGAGAATCTGGTGAAGCCCACACACCACACCTAGAATGGCCACACAAGCCTATCATGTTATAGCTCCCCAGGGCCCAGTGAGGTGCCAGCAATAAACTTGTGGTGATTAGTAGTCATCGAGAAAAGAAAGTAATGCATGTTCCTGCCATTTCAGAACTCAGAAACACCTGAAACTGTGAACAACAGGGATGGTGAATTTTGCTATAATACTAATGTACTGAAGTGAGAGAACCGATCACCACAAGAGCCCTTCATATTGCAGGTCGTCAGTGATGCACTCCCTTACCCTTCAGCCAAACATGTGAGCAGTGGCTCCCTCCACCATTAAGGGGGTTATCTTTTACAGTGGTAATAGCTCAAAACCTAAACTTTCCCCTTAAAAAACTTGGGTTGTCTTATATATCCAGTTCCCTTATAGTCCAGGATATAAGGTAGTATAAACTGTCCTCTTGAATAGTGTTATAAAGACTTAAAGCATCTGATTATTCTGGCTTGGACTGTTACTCACAAGTGACATGCTCTATCTTCAAAATGGACATGTGAAATGTGTAATTTGAAGTAGACCTTACTATTTATTTATTGTGTGGGGAGCAGCACACACACATGGTGAGATACCAACCTGTGGCCCAGTAGTATATCTCCCAGTCATTGGATGGCAGATTAATAAGGCGATCATAGAGAGCAAGCTGATTCTCTGTCATGGAGGGAAGAAAGCGATGTGCAAAGCTGCTGAGGATCAACCCATTCTCCAGCATTCCACGTTTTCTGGACTGGTACTGCAGCCTGCAGACAGTAATGTTTCATCAACTTTGCTGGACACATGATTGGAGTAGTGGAGATGCAGCAAGGTAAATATGGTGTGTTCAATAAAATTCTGAGAGCTTACCTAACTTCTTAAACCCAAACACTGATTAGCTACTGCCACATATTTAAGACTTAAATCTTTATTTTTTTGTGAAAATATTTGTTAATTACATTAATTTGTAAATACTAAAAGTAATTCCAAATATCAAATGTACCTGATTAACTGGTGTTCTGTAGCAGCACTACCACCTAAAATTTATTCATTATGACCCTATAGTGTTAAGTGCTTTCACAGTAATTAAGAAAAATTGAAATCACAAAAAGTGCATGAAGTACATTACAGAATAATACCAGTAAATAAATAAATATTAATAATAAAAAAATTTATCCACTGAAGTTAAATGACTTATGAGTTAATATATGTGTCAAAAGAAACAATAAAAGCTAGTTGAAGTGGATGACATTAAATTGTTAGTTGAATGCTGTATTGGTTATGACTAGCTACTTTTTTTTATATAAGAGGGAAAATTTACCAAGGGCAACAAAAAAAAAAAAAAATAAATAAATAAAAATAAATAAAATAAACAAATAAAAAGGCCCATTTTTTTTGCCAGTTCCCTTGTAGGTTAAAGAGTCAGCCAAAATAAAGAGCCAAATGTCTTCTTCAAACCTCTTTGACTACTCAAGTCATAGGAAGATGGAAATACAGAAGCAAGTAGGGAGTTCCAGAGTTTATCAGAATTTACCAGCTATGTGATTTGATTACATAACGTGATGACCTATCATCTCCTGCCACGAGGAGCTGCGGTAGATGGTCTTATGCAATATATAAATTCAAGACCATATTTCTTAAGTCACAGGCTCATTACTTTACCTGGCACGCTTGAGATGCACTGGCTCCCCAACCTTCTCTTCATAGGGAGGGATTGTGGGTTCCTGGATTTCAGGAGGGGCAGGGTGCATGTCTCCTTTGTCACTGTACCATGCCCGTGTCTGAAAGATAAGCTCATGTGAACACCACAATACCTATGAGTGTTACTATGTATATGGCGCATGCACACACACACACCAGACGCGGTCGAGGAAGGACGCAATACCGTCGCTCCTGAGAATCAGCTGATCTTCACTACCTTTGTTTGGGTTTGTAGTGGCCTGGGCGATTAGTGTGGACTCGTTTTTTTCATGAATACAGTGTTACAAAATCATGAGTGAGAAAGATTCCATCTAAATGCAGGTATGAGACACGGGAAAGAATGAAAGCTGATGATGACTATGTTGGTGAGGGAGAAAGAGCATTCGAAGGCTTTGATACGGCGCAAACTTCACTCTTTGATAGTGTTGACTATCGAACATAAATTAGATAAATTGATAAAGGAGAGTATGGGAATGAAAGAGAATGAAGAACAGGATAAAGAGCTCCAGAAATTGAAAGAAAGGATAAAAAGTGGAAGAAAGCGAAACTAGGCTAAGAATCGAAAATGAAGAATTAAAAGTCCAAATAGCTAACTACAAGAAATTGATGGAAGGAGGACTCGGTAAAGCCAAGAAAGAAAAAGATAAGCTGAAAGATCTAGTTAACAAAGAAGAAGAAAGAGCACAAGACGTGATTAAAAAATAAGTACAGGCATGGAGAATCCAAGATAAGAAAGACAAGGAATCATTTCAGGAAGTATTTCAAGAACAGTTAAAAGAAAGAGATGAAAATATGACAAGCAAAATAATAGGAGTCCTAAAAAAAAAAAAAAAAAAAAAAAAAAAATTATTTTTGGACTGAAAGAAGAAGAAATGTTAAATATAGACCAAGAAGGGAAAAGGACGAAATGAAATCAGTAAAAGACCTACTAAAACATCTAAATGATGAGGATAGACAGAACTTAGAAGAGGAAGTAGAAGAAATCCATAGAATGGGACCATATCAAGAAGGAACAGTGAGACCAATTAAGATAATACTAAAATCACAAGCAGCAGCAGAAGTACTATATAGAAAAACAAAACTCAGAGAAACAGAAGGTTGCAAAATATATATATATATATATATATATATATATATATATATATATATATATATATATATATATATATATATAGAATAGAGGAGGAAAGGAAGAGACACAATGAACTGGTGGCAGAAGCAAGAGAAAAAATAATGAAAGATCAGAGGAGGAGAAGAAGGCAATTTTTTAGAGAATTATAGGAGACAGGATAAGGAAATGGTATATAAAAGAGAAGAAAAAGAAAAAAATGGAACAAGTTTAACTAAAAATTATAAGAACAAGAGATTAAAAATTATGTATACAAACATAGATGGGATTTTATCTGGTAAATTAGAATCAAGAGATTACATAAAGAAAGAAGAACCAGATATTGTATGCCTGGTGGAAACAAAGTTAAAAGAGGCAATAAAATAGACATACATAAAAAGTTTAATATATGGAGGAGAGACAGAGTGGGTAAAGGAGGAGGAGGAGTCATGATGATGTTAAGGAAGGAGATAGTGGTAAATCAAGTGGAGTTTGGGAAGGAAAATCAGAAATACTGTATGTTAAGATGCATATTAATAAAAAGGAGTTAACAATCATTGGAACATATGTGCCACCAAAAACAAACTCATGGACTAACCAAGAATATAGAGACATGATAGATGACACAATAAGGAGTCTTACAAGAATCATTAAGGAAAGGAGAAAAGTGATATTGGTAGGAGATTTCAACTGTAAGGAGGTAGACTGGGAAAATTATGAAAGTGGTATGGGGAAGATGCCTGGGAGATAGATTCCTGAACCTAATGATAGATAATTTGATGGTCCAAAGAGTAAAGGAAAACACAAGATTCAGAGGAAAGCGATGAGCCGGCAAGATTAGACCTAGTTTTTACAAGGGATATACCAATTAACGATGATATAAGATACAAGTGCCCATTGGGAAAGAGTGACCATGTAATATTAGAAATGGATATAGAAGAAGGAAAGGAAGATAGAGATGAATCATACAAAGGAGACCGATTAAATTACAGAAAGGCTGATATTGAGAATCTCAAGAACTATTTTAAAACGTAAACTGGGAGGAGATGGAAAACTCACAAAGAAATATAACTTATTTTTGGAAATATACAAAACTGGGGTCAGGAATATGTTCCCAAAATATAGACCTAAAGAAGAAGGAAAGAAAGATTGGTTTAATGCAAGATGTGCTAGGGCAAAGGAGAAACGAGATGGAGCATGGAAAAGGTGGAGAAGAAACAGAAATCCAGAAAATAAGGAAAACTTCAAAACAGCAAGAAATGAATATGCTAAGGTGAGAAAGGAAGAAGAAAGAACTATGAAAAGGACATTGTCGAAAAATGTAAGGAACAACCAAAATTGTTCTACAGATTCATAAATGGAAAAATAAGACAAAAAGAAACAATAGAAAGGTTAAAAGGAGAAACGGAATGGTGGAAGACCCAAAAAGTATGGCAGAACTGTTAAATAGTAAATTTCATGAGGTCTTTACTAAGGAATCCAAATTTGAAAGACCACAGGGTAATAGAGACTGTCTATATGAAAGAGATTAAAGTAACCAAGCTTGAAATAAAAAAGTTGATGATGGAATTGGATGAGGAAAAGGCAATGGGACCGGATGAAGTCTCAGGCAGAATACTGAAAGAATGTAGGGAAGAACTAGCAAGTCCAATATACAACATCATAAAATGCTCAATAGAAAATGGAACAGTGCCAGTGGAGTGGAAAAGAGCTGAGGTGGTTCCCATATATAAGAGCGGAAGGAAGGAAGAACCTTTAAATTACAGACCGGTATCACTAACTAGTGTAATATGCAAGATGTGTGAAAAAGTAATAAAGAAGCAATGGATCGAGTTTCTTGAAGACAACAAAATATTATCAAATAGCCAATTTGGTTTTAGAAAAGGTCGGTCATGTGTAACAAATTTATTGAGTTTCTACTCTAGAATAGTTGATAAAGTACAAGAGAGAGGGATGGGTTGACTGTATTTATTTAGATCTAAAAAAGGCTTTTGATAAAGTGCCACATGAAAGATTACTATGGAAGTTAGAGGAGAAGGGTGGCTTAAAAGGAAGCACATTGAGATGGATGAAGAATTACTTAAGGGGGAGAGAAATAAGGACGATAGTTAAAGATATGAAGTCCAAGTGGAGAACAGTAGACAGCGGAGTGCCACAGGGGTCAGTATTGGCACCAATACTTTTCTCGTATATATAAATGACATGCCAGAGGAGTGAACAGCTACATAAATCTGTTTGTGGACGATGCGAAACTGTGCAGAGTCATTAAACAAAAGAGGATTGTGAAATACTACAGGAAGACTTAAACAAGATCTGGAAATGGAGCAAAAATGGGAGATGGAATTCAATGTGGACAAAAGCCATGTCATGGAAATGGGAAAAAGTGAAAACGACCAGTGGGAATCTATAAGATGGGAGATGGAGAGAACTAGAAAAGTAAAAAAAAAGGACTTGGGAGTGACAATGGAAGAAAAAGCCAATGGAAAAAAGTGGTAGATGACCAGTGGGAATCTATAAGATGGGAGATATTGATAGAATTTGACATGGAAGAAAATAATCAAGAATATTGATAGAATTTTATATAATTTGCTAAGGAATATTGGATTAGCATTTCACTATATGGACAAAGAAATGATGAAGAAATTGATAAGTACTAAAATAAGACCTAGATTGGAATATGCAGGAGTTGTGTGGACCCCATAAAAGAAACACATAAGAAAATTAGAGACTACAAAAATGGCTACAAGAATGGTTCCAGAATTTAAAGGGATGACATATGAGGAGAGACTAAAGGCAATGGATCTACCAACCTTGGAACAGAGAAGAGAGAGGGATCTGATACAAGTTTATAAATTGATTAACGGAATGGATGAAGTGGATAATGAGAAACTGATCCTGAGAGAAGAATATGACACTAGAAGCACAAGATCGCATAGTAAGAAACTGAGGAAGGGAAGATGTCTGAGAGATGTTAAAAAATTTAGTTTCCCGCAAAGATGTGTTCAGACTTGGAACAGTTTGAGTGAGAAATTGGTGTCAGCAAAGAGTGTACATAGTTTTAAAGAAAAATTAGATAAGTGTAGATATGGAGATGGGACCACACGAGCATAAAGCCCAGGCCCTGCAAAACTACAACTAGGTAAATATGCACGCGCGCGCGCACACACACACACACACACACACACACACACACATGGAAGTTAGAGGAGAAGGGTGGCTTAAAAGGAAGCACATTGAGATGGATAGAAAATTATTTCAGGGGGAGAGAAATAAGGACGGTAGTTAAAGATAAGAAGTCCAAGTGGAGAGCAGTAGAAAGCGGAGTGCCGCAGGGATCAGTATTGGCACCAATACTTTTCCTCATTTATATCAATGACATGCCAGAAGGAGTGAACAGCTACATAAATTTGTTTGCAGATGATACAAAACTGTGCAGAGTTATAAAGCAAAAAGAGGATTGTGAAATACTGCAAGAAGACCTAAATAAGATCTGGGAATGGAGTAAAAGTGGGAAATGGAATTCAATGTGGACAAAAGCCATGTCATGGAAATGGGAAAGAGTGAAAGACGATCCGTGGGAATCTATAAGATGGAAGATGGAGTAGAACTGGAGAAAGTAAAAAAGGAAAAGGACTTAGGAGTGACGATGGAAGAAAACAATCAACCGATAAGCCATATTGATAGAATTTTTAGAGAGACATAATTTGCTAAGGAATATTGGAGTAGCATTTCACTACATGGACAAAGAAATGATGAACAAATTGATAAATACTATAATAAGACCCAGATTGGAATATGCAAGAGTAGTATGGACCCCTCATAAAAAGAAACACATAAGGAAGTTGGAAAGACTACAAAAAATGGCTACAAGAATGATTCCAGAATCTGAAGGGATGACATATGAGGAGAGACTAAAGACTATGGATCTACCAACCCTGGAACAAAGAAGGGAAAGAGGAGACCTGATACAAGTTTACAAATTGATCAACAGAATGGACCAAATGGATAATAAGAAACTGATCCTGACCGAAGCACAAGATCGCATAGTAAAAAGCTGAGAAAGGGAAGATGCCTGAGAGATGCAAAAAAATATAGTTTCCCGCAAAAATATATTGAGACGTGGAACAGTTTGAATGAAGAAGTAGTGTCTGCAACGAGTGTGCATACTTTTAAAGTAAGATTGGATAAGTGTAGATATGGAGACGGGTCACATGAGCTTAAAGCCCAGGCCCTGTAAAACTACAACTAAGTAAACACACACACACACACACACCACATAGTGTAGTGGTTAGAACACTTGTCTCACAACCGAGAAGTCTCAGATGCGGCGAGGCAAATGGGCAAGCCTCTTAATGTGTAGCCCCTGTTCACCTAGCAGCAAATAGGTACAGGATGTAACTCGAGGGATTGTGGCCTCACTTTCCCAGTGTGTGGAGTGGTCTCAGTCCTACCTGAAGATCAGTCTATAAGCTCTCAGCTCACTCCGTAATGGGGAAGGCTGGCTGGGTGACCAGTGGGCAACCGTGGTGAATTACACACACACACACACACACACACACCTTCATCCCTCCCAGACTCATGTATGCCTCCCCTGCATGGTCCTCCTCTCTCAGCTCCACTCAACATCAGCAGCTGGAGAATGTGCAAAAGAGGGCATGCAGAGCCATCTTTGGCCCTACCTACACCAACTACAACAATGCCCTGACCACCCTGAGTCTGCCCAGCTGTCTGCCAGACACCAAGAGGCCTTGGTAAAGTGTCACCCATGCCTACATCACCTGCTCCCCCTTAATACACCTCGCCTACCACAACAAGATCATGCCCCTACGGGCATCATGCACAAACTGATACCACCACACTGTGATCCCCAACTTAGTGTAAGAGATAAACTGTTAGGGAAGTGAACTAATCTTAAGCCCCTCCGCCAACCCCCGATGTATATTTTCAGCATGTATGCGCGCACACACACACACAGTGATGATCATTTGAGGCGGACGCAAAACAAGATCTCTGGCATGGGTCATACTGCCAAGTGCTGACTACGAAGTCCAGCAGACCTGGTGATGTATTACAGGGGGAGAAGGGATTAGGCTAGTGATCCTGTCTCCAAAGTTATATTGAATTTGCTTGTCTTGAGGCCGAGAAGCGTGGGAGGAATTGAGAATATGGACAGAACAGTTGATGCTGTTGTCAATGTAAACAAGGGAGCCAAACCAAGAGGACTCAGGAAAAGGATTATTGAAACACCTCTGGGAAAATGATGGTTGGGAGATTGGAGTAAGAAAAGGGAATTTTTCAGATTTAAGAAAGAAAAAAAAGCCAACATGAGAAGGATGATCACAATGGATAGAGAAATTAGAGTTTTGAGGGAGATGGTTGTCGGGATTTTTGAAAAACAAGATCAACTGATTGAGGAAAACCTGGAGCTGAGAGAGATGTGAGAAGTTAGAATGAACAATGACATAAAGAAAACTCCAGATGAAATAAAAAGGGAAAACAGTACCCTTAAGGGCAAATGTGGACTCTATGAAGTAGAACAATAAGGACTTGAGGAAAGGCTAGACACTAATGTGGGAACAGGAAAGGGGATAAGCAAAACAAAACTAAAGGAATTGAAGAACGTCTGGAAAAAGAAAAGTGAATTTTGCAGAAATAGCGAAACTAGCTACTAATAAGGGAGAAAATAAAGGACAGTCATACAAGGGATCAAAGAAAAGGAAGAATTAGTGTGAGATACAATGGACAAAAAGAAGGGTATGATTGTATATGGACTAAAAGAAAAAAAAATATCCAGTGAAATTTGTGAGGGAGGAGGAGAAAGAGGTAGTTAAGGAAATTATCTCAGTGGTCCAAGATGAAGAACAGTCTTGAGAAAGAAATAGAAGAAATATACAGACTTGGTAAATATAGTGAGAGAACCAAAAGACCACTAAAAGTTAAAATAAGATCGCAAGTATGGGGTAGAAGAAATATTAGTGAGGACTGGAAAGCTGGTTGGTAAGACAGAATATAATAATATTTGGATAAAGATAGGGAGATGAATCAGGTAGAAAGGGAAAAAGAGAGAGAACTAAGAAGTGAAGCTAAAGGGAAAAACGAGAGGACAAAATGAGAAGAAATTCTACTACACATGAGGCTGAGGAAATGGCATATTCGGGAAGGGGAGGGAAAGTACTAAGAGTTATGTATACAAACATAGATGGATTTATATCAGGAAGCTTGGAAGTGAGAGATTATATATTGGAAAAAGAACTGGATGTGGTATGTATAACAGAAAAAGTTAAGTGAAGATGTCCCAAGTGAACAGAAGGGAAAAAGCAGGAGGAGTATTGATAATGACTTGAGAGGATTATACTGTACTCTGTACAGTACAGAGATGGACTGGCAGAGGCTTTTAAGCATAACAATTAGGACCAGTGGGAGGTAAAGGAGGAGTATCATAGTAACATATTTGCCACTAAATACTAATACATGGAGGCTTGAGGAGGAGGGAGTGGAAGATTTCTATGCTACATTTGCTGTGAATGAAGAAAAATAGGATACAAAGAACAATAAACAAAACAAAAGATAGGAACACATATACCCACACACATGAAGATGGCAGAGAGGGAGATGAAGTGATGAAGCTCTGATGGCAAAGTGAAGGACAGGGCATGGATGAGATGGGGAAGGTCAAGTGTGGTTGAACCTAAAGGCTTAGTTTTTGAGGGGATTTAACCAATCAGAGGAAACCTAAAGCCTTCACCTGGTATGGGTCTGCCAGGTATTACTACTGAGAAATCATAAAGCCAAGATTGGCAATAAGTCAAGTGCTGGCATCTGTACATATTTACATCTCATAAGTCACAACAGGATTGGTGCGTAGACTACTAGCAAAGATGGATTGGTGCGTAGACTACTAGCAAAGATCAAAGTTTTTAAATGCAAAATGTTGAGTTCTACTAATAATCTAAATGCATGTGAGTGTCTTCAAATGTCAGGTGAAATCCTTCACTTCACATTCAGAGCTTAATTTTTTATTTATTTATTTTTTTATTTTTTATATTTCAATGTCTGCCAAAACTGAATGCATCTTATGAGTTCATGCAGCTTATGAGCCATCAAATATGGTACATATATTTCCTATTTTTTTTTTTCTTTGCATATTAAAGGGAGGCACATGGATTTCAGTTAGGAGAACAGAGCTACAGTTGAGACTCCAATGGTTTGGTCATGTACAAAGGAGATATAAGTATGTGGGTAGGAAGATCCTGGAGATTGGCTAACATAGCATGAAAAAGGATAATAAAAGAAAAGGTTTATGGATGCACTAAAGACACATATGAAGGGTGTAGCTAATGGAAGATAGAGAAGACAAAGATCAGTGAGATGAGTGATCTGCTGTTGTGGCCCTTAAAGCAGGACCAGTACAAGAAAGACAAAAGTAATGTTCATAAACTAAACAACTCATCTGTTGTATTGCAAGAAACATGAATAAAATAACAGAGTATATCACTCATAGAACCTCGAACCTACTCACTTTAAACATCAAACTAAGACAGCACTCCCGTAATAATTACTAATCAAGTAACCTGCAATTATGATAACCTCATAACTGTAGGCTATGCCTTCCTGGTACCTGGACTATATTGTCAACATCAACCAATAATTTTCTCTTACAATAAAACCCAACAAGGTCTCTAAAGGATTTAACTGTGGAAATAATTACATAGAATAAATTTCATAGATTAGTCGATTTTGATGAAAAGCATATTTTTCAATGGTGCTACCACAAAGAAACCATTGTAAACAATATAACAGTTACCTGCTAACTATAGGTAGGTTTGATAAGACTATAGAGCTAAGAAGTTTTGATTTTGGCAATACTACAGTGTCAAGATGTACCAATACTACAATTTTGACCGATACTGATACTACAATTGATACTGATAACAGTGCACTAGAAACCAGTCTTTAAGATTGTTGTCCACAGTCATGTTTGTTTTTATTTATTTAATCTTTTTTTTTGAAGTTTGAAATGATCAAACTTCTACATTTTGACACCTGACTAAAATAACAATATTGGTTCTATTAAGTTTAGGTTCGGCAAGGTTAGCTTTGATTAGGCAAGAATAGATTAATCAGGTATGTTAGGTAATTTACATATAACAGAGGGAGCTGGATGATACACTACCTCCAAGTTAATACAGTCAATTATCGATAAATGTGAGTGTTATGTTCCTGGAGACCACGTTATTCAAAATTGTGCTACTGAAACATAATTTTATCATAGAAAACAATGTTAACAGGGTGGGTTACATTCCTGGCCAATGGGAAAGTCTGCCTATTTTTGGGATTTTGTTCCTCAAGCCTTAAAAAATACTAATAATACATCACTAGGTCAAAGTTTGCATAGAACACCAAAACAACGCAGGTGAGGTGAAAAAATGGAAATGATTCCTTTGAGCACCACAACAGCTTAGGTCATACGGCACCGCTAGGGTTAAGATGAGGAGGAGGCATTTGTCTGCCAGCGCCATCGACTGGTATGAAACACTTCTTGTTATCCATTACGCTTATGTGTTGCTTTCACCACAATACTTATGTTTCCACTCCTCTATTGCCCGCTATAATGGATATCATATTTTTGTATTCATATATGATAACGCCATGAGGATCACCTTGACTCTGTGGCACTGAGTGATACTGAATTACTATTGAAATACCGCTTCCCTTGGTATGAACTTTAATTTTTCTAACCTCATTCTAACCCACCCTAACCTAACCTCATCATTTCTCAGCAATGTAAAGTAAAGATATAAAAGCTCCTCCACAAGTTAGGTCAAGAAATACAATAATACCCATGCAAAATGTACATGTAAGTAACTAATGTCCCAAAAAATGAACAGAAAGATGATAAGGTGGTTTAGAATTTGTTGGTGTTGAAAATCCATCTAGTTATGTAACAATAGTTTGCTCTGGTGTATGGTCAGTAAGTGAAGCAAAATCTGGGTATGAGTGATAATTACATGCCCCACAAGTGCTCCTCTGCAAGATGAAGTTACAAAGAGAAAATTTCATGCCGAGGGAACCAGATTTTCCAATAGTAGTTCACTATCACATGACAGGTTTGGTTAGGTAGGTAAGTATGTTAGGTTAGGTTAAATTAAATGTTTGATTAGATTTGCCTGGTAAGTGGTGCACAACTAGTGGCAGCAAATACTCTCCACAGCCATATGTCCAAATTTGGACTGTTATTTAAGTGGTACTTTGTGACAATGAAATAGTTCTTTATGACATATTTCCTTTATTTTCTTTTCCACAGCAATTTTTTTTTTTTTTTAGGGAAGAGGGAATTGGCATGCACGGGGTGGTAAAAATGAAAAAGTAATGATATGCATCATAAACATATTCCTTCAAAACACATCTAAACTTTAAAAAAAAAAAGTTTTGTCCGGAACATACAGATTTGAGTAAAAATGTACTAAATATCTCTCACACCAAACTAACATAGGACTGCATTAACCCTGCTGATAGACCAACTATGTACCTGTAGCAACATGATTACGCAAGATCTTTAGACCTGCAAAATTGCATGGATAGTACACCACATGCAATCTTTAAACACCATTAGGTAACAACAATAATGGTTATCCTCCATCAAACTAGCAAGACACCAGACCTTATATAACAGATCCTTATATGGCACTAATGATTCCCTCTCAACAACCCACTATACTCAACACAATGAAGAAGAAAAAGGAAAATAACTGGAGAAATGCCATGTGCGGTGGGCTGAGATGGGTTAGGTAACAAGCTAACAATGATCTGGTGGAGCTCCGGGCAAAGAAATGTGAAGATCAATTCACAAATCAGTCAAGCTATGCTCTCACACATTAGCTAAGAACAATAGGCTTCACTTACTAAGGCTGGTAGACAGGAGGTTCTCGTAACAAAACGTTGAACGTGCCGGAGAGAGAAGGACCAAGACAACGCCATCCTCGCGACCTTACGTGTCTCAGCCTTACCAGTTTACCTCACAAGCGTCAGGCGCACCAACGGTGTCCAACCAATGAGAACTCTCGCCACACCGCGCGCTGTCTCAAACTCTCCCTGTTACGTCAGGCTTACCAGTCCTTTGTAAATACTAAATCAAAATCATTAATCACTTGATGTCAATATAAAAATTGTTGACTGATCTTCTATTGCTATATGTTCATTGATGATATTACCACCGTACCTCTGAGTATGAGAGCTGCC
>NC_059298.1:4888053-4905553 GCF_017591435.1 Portunus trituberculatus
CTTTATCTCTTTTTCTACCACATCTTTTTTTTCATTGCCTTTTCTCCTTTTCAATCTTCTTTCTTTCTCTTCTTCCCATTTCTCTGCTCTCTTCTCTTCCTATCTTTTTCCCTCTCATCTCTCCTATTACAACCACAATCTCTGTTTCTCTTCTTATTCCTACATTTGTCCAACTTCCTTACTTTTTTCCCTATTTTCTTTTACTTCTGTATTACAAATTTTTTCTCCCTTGCCTTCCTTTTTTTCTTTCCTCTTCTCTATTTTTTTTCTTCCTATCTATTTACATATCTTCCTCTCTTAAGTATTCTTTCTTTTACTTCTTTTCCTTTCCTCTCCCCACCCAATCTCATTCCCTTTCTTCCCACTTTCCTACTTCTTTTCTCTTTCTTTTCTCTCCACCCATTCCTACTAACCTCTCTCCTTTTCTATTTATCTTCACACTTTCTCTTTATGTGCCTCCTATTTTTTTTATTCTATACTTTCTTCCTACTTAGCTGCTTTCCTTCTTATTTTCTTTCCGTCTCCCATTCCATGTTGAGGAACAAATTCAGGAGACCCGCCCAACACCAGCCTGGGGTCTCAGATGTAAAAATACCCTCAGTGACACATCTAGCCGAGGGTTTGAGAGGCGCTGGGGTGAGGCGTGCCTTTGGGTGTGGTTCCGTATGTGTGCGGTGAAGACAGTCTGGCTGGTGTGTGTGTGTGTGTGTGTGTGTGTGTGTGTGTGTGTGTGTGTGTGTGTGTGTGTGTGTGTGTGTGTGTGTGTGTGTGTGTGTGAGGGGAGAGTGACGAGCTGGGCAGCTATGTGTAGGGTTGTAGGAATGGTGTGTGGATGTGGTGTGGTGTTTGGTGTGCGCAAGTGTGGTGTGGTTGGATATGATTGGATATGTAGTATGATGTGGAGTAGGACTGGTGTGTTTGGGGATATGGCGGGGTACGTGATGCTCTATGTGGTGCAGGAGAGCGGCATTCGAAAATATTATGATGTGGATGTGATGTTTTCGGCCGTGGTGCATAAGTGACTAAACCCTTCAGTACTGAGACGCATTTTTATCATTAATTTTTGGTGTGATTAGACCATTTCATTAACATTGGGAAGGGTCTGTGGAGGTCAGAGGATTAATTACCAGAGTCTTCACTATTTTAATCCCAACATAAGTTTCTGAAGCTGTATAGAATCATCAAATAGTAACCAGAATGAATATGTACTCAAGGAGGTTAAAATGATTAAAACACGTCGACGATGCGGTATGGATAAATCAGAGACGTGGTGCGTGTGTGGAGGGGAGGTAGTGAATATGAACATAGGTCAGGTCATGTGTAGTTCAGGAAGATTTGCCTTTATATCGATGCTTCCCTGATGTGGTTTCTATCTTCTTAACTCTGCTCCTTCCAACAAGTTCCTCCGCTGACTTTCTCTCTTTTTCCACATTTCGTACACTATTTCCTCTTTTCTGGTATAGCCTTGGTCTGTGGCGTAATGGTAACAAAGCGGCTCATGAGAGTGAGATAAGATGCAGCCCACTAGTGTGTCTTATCAGCGTGGTCTGAAGTTCTCCCTGTGGTTGTAACATAAGAAAGTGCAGGTTTGAAAAGAAATTCAATATGTGGTCACTGGAACGTGTATATCTTGTGTTTATAAAGCTCACAGGGATGAGTTTTCAGGTTTTCATGATTATTTTTCTATTTGACGATAAGGAAGAGTTGTTTGACTGTCATTAGGGTTATGGAAACGGTCTTAAAAATCCTGAAAACTTCCACTGGTGCCTTTTTGGAAATAGTCAAGATAGGGGAAAATATAACGATATATTCTCTGAAGCAAACCTAATTTTCAATCAACCTATTATGATTTATTGATTTTACCTAACCTAACCTAGCCCAATCTCATTCAGTAGAACTAACTCCGCTTCACCTAACACAACTAACAACTTCAGATACAACCTAATTTAACTAAACCTAACCTAACACAACTTGAATATATCATGGGAGAAAAAGGAACAACTTATGTATAAAACACGCATGAGAAATTTACATCGCAGAATTGAAGGCGTGACCCACAGAGGATGACTCACTGATGCGACCTCGTGATCGTGACCCAAGGGAAGAGGAAGAGGAGGAGGAGGAGTAGGAGGAAGAAGAAAACGGGAGATGTGACTGGTGACGGGGTGGAGATCAATGGAGCCTGGAAAGACACCGTTCCCCACTTTACACAAGATTGCAGACCTGGCGAGTGTTTGATTCCCTCCCTGATATGCAGATTCTCCATCCGAGGAAAAGAGAAAGGGTACCATTACCACCACCACTACCAGGACCTCATCCAACGCATAGTCTCCCTTCCCGTCTCCTCCCCTTCCTGAGTTGAGAGGGGAAAAACGAGGGGAAAAACATCAAGAACTCCACGAATTCCCTCCCTCGCCACACACGTGTCCTGGTAGCTGGGGAGGTGCTGGTGGGGAGCCATGAGATGCGAAGGGCGTGTGTCCAGTACAGAAGACAGATTCAGACGACTGGCAACTCCTCCCCTCAGCCACTTCCCCTCGTCGCATGCCACACCGCTGTTACCACTGTCTCTAGCTTGAATATCTCTCTTACTTTTCTTTCTTTATTTGAAATCAGTTACCAATAAACCGTAGATAAGGTTTTCTGTGTATTCTTTTCCTAAATGAAAGTTTTGGGTTATCATTTGGGTACTTTATTCCATCTCATAGTGTCTTGCTGCACGTTACTTTCTCCCGCTGAGGTGGTAACACTGCGAGAGGGGGAAGGGGAAGCAAGGCAACACCAGCACCGCTTCACAACCAGTCACCGACCAACGCTGAGTGAGGATATACGTTCACCCCGCGTTCTTCCCGTCGACTGGTACCCCGCCTTTAGTGCCTCACCCACGCCCCCGCACGCCCACGCTCACCCACACACCCACACAAGCAAGCGTACTTTCATGCTCATCACGCTCGTTTACTACTTTTTCATTACACGCCTAAATTTTCTTAAGAATTTAACCAATTTATTTTTTTCCTTCTCTCGAATCCACACTTGAATCCACTCACCTGCACACACACACAAACACACACACACACACACACACACACACACACACACACACACACACACACACACACACACATTTAAAAACAAGAATTTAGTGTTTTCCCACGCACGTCTATATTCTCCCACGCCTTTTAAGGATCCTCCTCGTCACGCCCAGAGCAGCTTATGAGAAAAGAGAGACGGAGACACTGTTCTAATCACCCTGAAGAAAGAGAGAAAGAAGGAGAGAAAAGACGGCTACTTAGAGAGGAAAAAAAGAGAAGTAAGAGGGTAGAATAATGACAAAATTAATGCCACAGGGAAAAGTTACACAGCTTCTCAATTTAATGAGATTACTTGGACAAATTCTTAAACCAATTACATGTGTGTGTGTGTGTGTGTGTGTGTGTGTGTGTGTGTGTGTGTGTGTGTGTGTGTGTGTGTGTGTGTGTGTGTGTGTGTGTGTTCTAATGGTGAAGTCCCGAGAATGGTCACTATACAGAAAAGGAAGTAAGAAGCGGCGACTGACTGAATCTATCAAGCGCCGAGTGGAATGATTGAAGTGGAGGACGGATGGAAGGAGACGACGGAGCGGAGGAATAGGGAGAGAGGAGAGAGGAAGGCGGATGACCAAGCGGTATCTAACAGCAGTGACTGAGTAGTGACAGTGAAGCTTTAATGATGAAATGTGCTACCGGTGTTAGCATGACCTGATCGCAAGTATCTCCTTGTTGAATTATGAAACTGAGCCATGTATGTGATATTTCTCCCAAAATTCCTTACTAACGTTATGTATTTTTGTTGTGTGTGGTCTCCTTACCAATTTTATTAACATCCTTTATTATTTTTTTTCTTTATAAATCCAGTTTGCATTTGTTGACGTTCTTTTTATTGTTTTTTTTTGTTGTTGCTTTTTTAATATCTTCCATTTTCCTCTTTTTTTCATTCTGATCTTGTTTTGAATTTTTTTTAACGTCGTTCTACTTTTTTCTTATTTTCATTGGTCTTTTCATGTTGTTTCAGTATCTTTCTTGATGAACCCTGTCTGATACTAAGGTTATTTTGTGATTCATATAATTTTTATTAGCAACGCTACTTTTCTTGTTTTTTTTTATTATTCTTGTATCATATTCTTATTAATATTGATATATTTTTTTTCTTTTTAATGTAGCTTTTTCTTATTAAAGTTATTTCTCTTCTTTTACTTAAACTTTCTTCACTCTTTGGTTTCACTTTCAATGCTTTTTTTTTTTTTTTACGTTCATTCAGTTTACAGTCGCCAAAGTCTCTTTTCTCTTTTTTTCTTTTTTCTTTGCTGATCTCTTAACTTCTATGAACATTTCAAACAATGCCTACAGCTCAGTAGGAGAAACAGAATCTTCTTACTTCAAAAAAAAAAAAAAAAAAAAAGGTGAGAAAAAAGGGACTTCTATTTCTCCCAAAATAAACTGTTTAACAGTGGTTGCCACGGAAAGAAGGTTAGTAATTGTCACTTTACTTAAGTTCGAAACGAAAGCACACTCATATGCACACACACACACACACACACACACACACACACACACACACACACACACACACACAGCTCATAATGGGGCTAGAATCCCTTCATTACCGAATAATTTCCTTTGATGGTCAAGGTCTGTGTGATGGCGCCCCGTCCTTGAGTTCTCACTGATAAGACGTACACGGGTAATTAGAATGCAATGAAGACACGTAGTGACAATGAAGACATGAACTGACTATACGACGAGGACAATATGAGGAATACGTAGTAAATGCATTTGTCAGTTACGTGCCATTGAGGATATAGAGCTGTAGAAGTAATGTAGAGTACAGAGAGGGATAGTGAAGTAGGTTAGTGTGTGTGTGTGTGTGTGTGTGTGTGTGTGTGTGTGTGTGTGTGTGTGTGTGTGTGTGTGTGTGTGTGTGTGTGTGTGTGTGTGTGTGTGTGTGTGTGTGTGTGTGTGTGTGTGTGTGTGTGTTTACAGAGTTGAGTCAAACTCGTTATGGTATTTCCTTTTATTATTTTTTCAAATACAGAATCATTATAAATATCTTTTTTTTTTTTTAATTCGGGTGTGTTTACTTACTGTTTTACACATACCACCTCCTCCTGTAATCTATTCCAGTGACCTCTCTCTCTCTCTCTCTCTCTCTCTCTCTCTCTCTCTCTCTGTGTGTGTGTGTGTGTGTGTGTGTGTGTGTGTGTGTGTGTGTGTGTCTAAGCACAAAGTACCTTTGGGTATAATGACCAAAATTGAGATAGAATAAAACAACACTCAATTTATTACAGATTTTTTCCTCTTCTTTCTTTTTCCATCTGTTATTCAGCTCCCACAACCATTAGTTCCCAAATAGCGGCCTCCTCTATTGTAAATGCAGATTGTAACGCGTGTCCGCCGCCATTACACACTGCTTAACATGAATAATGCATTTAGTTAACGACGAGGAACGATGACATTTTAATTGCTTTTTTTCCGGCCTGTTTACTTGCAAACTTTTCATACCCCATGGTGATGTTCGATTTATTGCCCGTCGACGCGTCATTCCTCCAGACTAGCCTGCGTAAAGTGGAGGTGGTCGTGGTGGTCGTGGTGATGACGCCTTTCATTGGTGGCGGCGGTGATGCAGGGCTATATATAGTAAATAAACTCAGGAACAGTTAACCCCTTCAATACTGGGATACATTTTTACCTTGAGATTTGTGTACGATTTGACCACTTTAGCTACATTAGAAAGCTTTTATGGAGGTTAAAAGATTAATGGCCAGAGTCTTCACTATCTTAATTCTCCACATGAGTTTCTGAAGCTGTATAAAATCACCAATTAGTAAGGAGAATGAATATGGAAATGCGTCATGGCACTGAACGGGTTAAATAAAGAGCGGTAGAGATTCTTATTGCAGTCAAAAATTCAGTAATACTCACTCATTTCCACTGCACTTAACGTTCTCTGCTCTGCTAAGAATCAATCACTTGTCGAGATCTAAGTGATGAGATAAACTTATTTAGGAAACGTAAGTGCAGCTTAAAAGCTTAAAAACCATGCACATAAAACATAATGCCAACTCTTACATGTATAGCCCACAAAAGTTTTCTAAATTTTCATACTGAGGGAGAACGCTAAATACAACACAACAGAGGCTATTTGATTTCTAAATGGACAAAAACCTTAAACTCAAACACTAGACTTACCGGAGTGAGGTGAAGGAATGTCTTAGCGGAAATAGTGATGTTCATGGGGAATGGGGAAGTGTTAGAGACCCACTTCCCAAATCGTCGATACTATGCTGTATGTAATGCGGATTGAAGAAGTTTTGGAGAAGAAGAACACATCTTTGAGTGATTTATTAAGTTTCTGTGCAATAATGAGATCATGTGACAAACTGATGAACCCACAAGTAGCAAACCGCACATACTCATTTGTTTTTACCTTTCAAACGGCCATATTCAGAGACGCCTTGCTCTCTCACTTCGACAATTTTCCAAGTTCCCATAGACAATTAGCTGGGTTGTCAAGACAGTTTCTCCTCATCAACAACTAGAAATCTTGGTAATCCATCACCAAAACCATAAAAATACCCTTAAAAACATGAGTATCTTCAACTAGAGCCTTTGAAAATAGACGTCATGAGAAAGCAAAGCGTTTTTTTAATACGGCTCAAAAACTCATCATCGCAAGAGTAAATTAGAGATTATTATTTCTTATCCTAAAAGAGAAAACATCATGATACATGTGTGGCTGTGTGAATCGCTGCGCTGCGCATGGAACGCTCGCCAGCAGCTAGAGTAAGTTAAGTAGACTTGTGAGTGGGGAACAGAGAAAGTGTCTTGTAGTAAAGTAATAGTGGATACAGTACACAGGAACAGTAACTATTCCGTGAAAAATCTATTCAGTCGCTATTGTGTAAAAGTGGAAACTATAAAAAAAAAAGATGTCTGTAAAATCTAAACTGTCAGTGGTATAATAATTCAATAATAGTAAAAAGTATGCTCATAGTAAAAAATGGCACGCAAAAAAGATAGATAGATAGATAGATAGACATTAATAGATAGATAGATAGATAGATAGATAGATAGAGAGAGAGAGAGAGAGAGAGAGAGAGAGAGAGAGAGAGAGAGAGAGAGAGAGAGAGAGAGAGAGAGAGAGAGAGAGAGAGAGAGAGAGAGAGAGAGAGAGAGAGAGAGAGAGAGAGAGACTATTTCATGAGATGCTTATAAATTTTTCAGTCAAACAGTGTTGCTAACTTGCTAGGGTACTTGAGCGTCGCGGAAGTGCTGGAAGTTTCAGGTCTATTGCAGCAGTAATGGCGTATATCGTTGCGGTGAACGAAGGGGCATGCTGGCAGTAGCTTAACCCCTTCAGTACCATGACGCGTTTCCATATTCGTTCTGCTTATTATCTGATGACTTTATACAGCTTCAGAAACTCATGTGAGGGATTAAAATAGTGAAAACTCTGGCCATTAATCTCAGACCTTCCTAATGTCAAAAACAAAAAATGGTCTAATCGCACACAAAACTAGAGGTAAAAATGTGTCCTATAGTAATGGGGGGATTAATAGTAAAGTGACGGTTTTCCTTCCTATAACACAAGCTATTCATAAAAAAGATAACGTATCGAACCACTCGATAACTAATCTCACTCTGTATTTCTATTTTTTATACTGTTATATTTCATCCTACCTATCCACATATCCCTCTTCTACATTTTTTGCATTTAGCTCTTCAGTAAACTGTCAAAACTGTTAACGAGTGAAGATTGGCACAAACTTTAATTTACAATATCTCTTATCATAAGGCTTGTATTGGAATTCTTAGACATCTCATCAGGAGTGTTTTTCAGAAGCTGTATAGATAATTAACTCCTGAATAACATGACGCGTTTCGATATTCATTCTGGTTATTATTTGGGGATTTTATACAGCTTCAGAAACTTATGTGGGGGATTAGAATAGTGAAGACTGTGGCTATTAATCTTCTGACCTCCACAGATCCTTCCTAATGTCAATAAAATGGCATAATCATACACAAATCTCAAGGTAAAAATGTGTCCCGGTATTGAAGGGGTTAATCAAGTTCTCATGCGTGACTTCCGTATTGATAAAGCATGATCCTTGCTAAACTTTCATCAGAACCATGGAAACACCTTTAAAAAACACCACCATCTTACACTACAACCTGTTAAAAGTGGTAGCGACAAAACAACCAAATATTTAACCCCTTCATTACTGGGACACATTTTTACATTGAGATTTGTGTACGATTAGACCATTCTAGTAACATTAGGAAGGGTCTATGGCGATTAGAAGATTAATGGCCACAGTCTTCACTATTTCAATCCCCCATTTGCGTCTCAGAACATATATAAAATCACCAAATAGCAAGCAGAATGAATATGGAAATGCTTCAGGTAGTGAAGGGGTTAAGAATATGAATGTGAATGTCAAGGAAAACGCAAAGTTAACTATTATCAACGAAAATTAAAACACGATAAAGTTGAATGATGAACAAAAAAGCTTCCAATAATAGCAAAGAAGTTTTTAATTGGGACGTGAAAAATATCCACATACAATCCCAAGCTGTGTTCTCATTGCCAGTGACGGGCAAGAGGCAGCGGGCAAGGGCACCAGGCAAAGATGGCAGTAATGGTCTAAAAACCTTGGCAGTGGGAAGGCATGCAACAGAGACACTCCACCCCAGGCCAAGCTGACCCAACTCCCTGCCAACACTCGCTTCACCTCACTCCCGACCGTCAGTGGAGGCCATTCACACTGCACCACAAGTGTATATTCTCATGCGTTTTAGGGTGTTTTTTACATCACTGTAATAGGCCATAGTTAAATTTGTCGAGGTTGTGAAAGGTATTTTTCTGATTCTAGTTAAAGTTTATGTCTTCTGTATCACCAATAGAAAAAAAAGATACTCATGAGTCCAAATTTCTAAAAAAAAAATAATAAATAAAATAAATAAAGTCCAAAATGACAAAAACAAAGGAAAACTATTAGTTCCTATTAATTAGCAAGTATTCCGTGTCAATGATTTGAGAATTTGATTAATCATTAACGTGGTCCCTGGAAACAGATTGTATGACAGACCAAAGTGCTAAATGATACTCCCCAAGGAACGTACAAGATGGACAAATAGTACTACCTTTGTCAACCATTAACCATTATGTATTATCAATGAAGAAAAAAATAATACGTTTGTGAGAATTCGATAAATCACTTTTGTGGCATTTGAGAAAAATTGTTATGAGAGTCCAAAATGATTACGAACATAAGGAAGGACAAAGCGCACTAGCCCTATGAAACACTCTTATCCATTCAGTCTCATTAATCGGGGGAAAAATGCTCCAGGAAGCGAGAGGTTAAAATAATTACGAATACTGTCAGAAGAAACACAAAGGAAGAACAAGCACCAGTAGCCCTATCACGAGAGAAAATTGTGACATGTACATTTCACTACTAACACAACTGTCGCGTGCCGTCCTCTGGTGACTTTGCCAGTGAATAACGTGAAACCAGCGCAAAGCAATCACTCATATTGTAAATTAAATCTGACATATGGTGGTTCAGACAGACATGTTTCGAAACAGAAAAAAAAAGACAATTAAGAGAAAAATAAACGAACAGAACTCAAAACGCGCGAGGGCAAGCGCGTGTCTATGTAGGGTATATAAATTTATTCCCATGAGTGCCAAAATCAAATTAAATGGAACGATACTAAAACAAAATAAAGTGAAAAAAAAAGAAAAACAGCACCCGTTACAGTTGACGTTATTGGTCAAATTCCTTTAGCGTTAAGATTGGATTACGTACCAACTGTGGCAGCCAATACCAGCGCTGCGAATTAAATGTTCACTCGTACCCACAACGAAACCACGAGATGACCGCGAGGACAAAAAACTGCAAGGGAATTTCTTAGGCACGTGTTTGTTGTGAGTCTCGGCAGATTACTTGAATAATAACAAGATAAAGAAAGAAAAGGGAACTGCACAAATTAAAAACGAGAGAGAGAGAGAGAGAGAGAGAGAGAGAGAGAGAGAGAGAGAGAGAGAGAGAGAGAGAGAGAGAGAGAGAGAGAGATTTTGACCCCTTTAAAAATGTGAAAATATACGAGTACATAAAAAAAGTGATAATCTTTCTCCTCCTTTCCTCCTCTCCCCACTTCCTCTCTCTTTTTTCATCTTAGGCTTATTAGGGTCGTAAAATCTTTAAACACACACCTGAACCCCATTACTCGTGTGTATCTCTGCTTGTTACTTCTCCTCCTCCTCCTCCTCTTCTTCCTCCTCCTCCTCCTCCTCCTTCTCCTTCTCCTCCTCCTCCTCCTCCTCCTCCTCCTCCTCCTCCTCTTCCTCCCTTCTCCTCTTTCTCCTACTAGACGTCCTCACGTTTCTCCTCTCTCTCTCTCTCTCTCTCTCTCTCTCTCTCTCTCTCTCTCTCTCTCTCTCTCTCTCTCTCTCTCTCCCTCTTTTAAATTGTCGCCAAAAGGACCGCTACCATTTCTCTTTTGCCATTAAAAGGAATAAGGTCTGGTGGGTGTGTTGTGTTTGTGTCTGTTTTGGATGATTTTCATTTATCTATCTATTATCATTTGATCTAGTGTAAAGGCTCGCAATTTCCTTTTAGTTTGGAAGCATTATTTTTTTTCAATTTATCATATAATTGGTTTTTAATTTGTTAATAAATTCCTGTATTGCCTCGTGTTCTGCGAGGTTTGTTCGTGCTGCTCTGTTTGCTTGTTTATTTGTTTGTTTACTTAAGCTGTGTCCTTGTACACGACTGGTCAGAAGAAAAAAAAGTTTTTACTAGAACCTTTTGAAAGTAGTGGCGATGTAGCGCAGAAGTGTTTCAAAATACGGTCCTACGCCTGCTTATTTGTGTGTTTGTTGGTCCATCTGTCTATCTCTTGATGATTGAAAGCTTTTGAAATTAAGCAGTAACTTAATCAATCATTATCTTACTGGTTCTCTTTCTCTCTCTCTCTCTCTCTCTCTCTGTAGATCACGCCTACTCTGTCCCTCCTCCACTTTCTGGGTCAACTGTAAACCAATCTCCGATATTTGGGAATCACATCAACAAGAAACTACTTCGAGGGAGAGAAACGTTCCTCTCTCTCTCTCTCTCTCTCTCTCTCTCTCTCTCTCTCTCTCTCTCTCTCTCTCTCTCTCTCTCTAAACCTCTGTGGTTTTACATATTAATTTTTTGTTTCCTTCATACTTCCATCTTTATTTATTTGTTTATTTATTTATAATTTTTGGTACCTGTATTTCAATCATAATAATTTAGTGTTTCCTTTTTGCAAGAGAGATAACGTTTATTTCAATGTTTTTTTTCCTTCACTTCTCATTCTCTAAAAGGAAATTGAACCCATCCATACTTTTTCTCCTTTTCTCTTCCTCTTTCTCTTCACATGCATTTGCTATTGTTTGCTGCTTCCATTCTTCTTCATGTTCTTTCTTCTTCTTTTCATACGTTTTTGACTTCTTATAGCCTTTCTTCTTTCTTCTTTATTCCTCCCACCTTCATCTTACATTTTTTCCTTTTCTACTTCACCTCTCATTTTTTTTTCTTTCTGCGTTCTGGTTTTATAACATTTCTTCCTTTACCTTCCCCGAGTCTCTATCTCTTTCTCTCTCTGCTCTCTCACCTTTTCCACTCTCACCTTCCTTTTTAGATTCCCTCTCTATTTCATCTCTCACTTTCTTCTCCCCATCGTCTTCCCCTCTGCCTCTTTCTGACACTTACAATCTCCATCCATTTATAGCTAACCGCAGAATCAGAAAAGTGTAAAGGGAAGAAGTGGGTGTAGCATATGAAGGTAAAACGTGCGCATGGCTATGTTGGAAAGCATATTAGGAGATGTTAAGAGCTGGGAATGAAGCGCTAGGGAAACGGATGTAGCGGGAAGCAGAGGAAGCTACGAGTGTGTTAAGGAAGTTGGAAGTAGGTTGGCACGTTAAAGGAAAAGGAGTGTGGTATATTTATGGGAAAACGGTGGTCGTGGTGGTAGGAAGTTTACTGGCATTTATCTTAACACCAAGCGTCTCTCTCTCTCTCTCTCTCTCTCTCTCTCTCTCTCTCTCTCTCTCTCTCTCATACACAGTTAACCAGTACTCTCAATCAATGGTAAACTCTGGAACTCCCTACTTGCTTCTGTATTTCTATCTTCCTATGACCTGACTTCTTTTAAGAGGGAGGTTTCAAGACATTTGTCCCTTACTTCAGGATAACACTGTAAGGGAACTGGCAACCTAGTGGGCTTTTTTTTTTTTTTTTTCCATTTTTTGTTGCCCTTGGCCAGTTTCCTCTCCTGCATAAACACACACACACACACACACACACACACACACACACACACACACACACACACACACACACACATAACTAATTCTTACCAATCTTTTAGCCTTCTGTGGAAAGTAATCAATGATGGCAGGAATAAGTCTTAGGTAAAGGAATGCGAAGGATTGTGAATGTGAAACGAGGAATGTCTTGTATTGAAAATTTGCATTGTAATGTATTATGTTGCCTTTTGTATTGGAAGGTGTGTTCATCGGTAGAAAATGATAAAAAAGAAAATGGAAAGAGGAAGGAGGAATGTCTTGTATTGAAATTTTGCACTGTATTTCATTATATTGCATTTTATATTGGAAGATGAGTTTATTGGTAGAAAAATGGAAAAAAAAAAAAAATGTAACGAAAGTATTACCCTTCACCAGAATAGGAAGAGAATACGAATGTGAAAGAATAAAGAATGTCTTATGTTGAAATTAGCTTACTGGTAGATAAATAAAAGGAAAAGAATAATCGAATAAGAAGAATAGATGCATAAATAAATACGATGAACATATTTGTCACGAAACACGAATAAATGCGATTGTCAAAGAATGAGGAATATCTTGTTTTGAGATGAGCTGGAGGAAGTCTCGCTTACTGCAACAGAGTAAAAGAAGAGATACACTAAAGCTTTCGTTACAAAATAAATACGAATATACAAGAACAAGGAATGACATTGGCTGTACGTATTTAACCCCTTCAGTACCATGACATATCTTTTTATTCATTCTGCTTACTATATGGTAATTTCATACAGCTTCATAGACTCGTGTGGGGATTAAAATAGTGAAGAGTGTGGCCATTAATCTTTTGACCTCCCTAAACCCTTCTAATGTAAACAAAATCGTCTAATTGTACACAAAACTCGTGTTAAAAATGCGTCTCGTTACTGAAAAGCTTAAAATTTCACTTTGATAAAAGAAAAAAAAAAAAAATAGGTACAGGCTTTCGTTAAGAGAAGGTAAAGAAACATAAATGGAACGGACTTAAAGAATGTTTTACACTAAAATTCGTTTTACTCAAGTATCGCGTATTGTTGGACAAGTACTGTGATCTCGGAAGTTAGAGGCTCGAGAGGGATTCAATTCTGACGCTCGTGGGATTTACCTTCTTATCGGCTCCTCCCGCTTGCCGCTGTTCTGACCTGCTCGGCGTCTGTTTCACTTTGGTTGGTGTGAATCCTTTATTAATTGAGTCTTGCTAGTGTGCTATCACCATTGTTATTTGGGTTTTGCTTGGCGTCTGTTTCAGTTTCGTTGGTGTGAATCCTTTATTAATTGAGTCTTGCTAATGTGATTTCTCCATTGCTATTTAATATTTGTTTGTCTAAGTTCCCTATCGCTACTTGATTCATGTTAGCGTGGACTCTTTATCGCTATACCTTATTTTTCTTTGGTGTAAGTTCCTTTTCTCTGAGGTTTGCAAGCGCAGATTCCATATAGCTTCTTTAATCTTTATTGGTGTAAATTTTGTATCGCTACTTTGGTTTTGTTCGTGTAAAATTCCAAAAAATTGCGTCTTGTTATTGTCGATTCACTACTGTCACTTTGTTCTTCTGTGCCTCGCATGTTTGGACACGAGTGAGTAGGCAAGTGGTCCGTGTACCGCCAAATTGTCATAACGCGGACGAGGCCTCAGTGATCGCGGCTGTCTGTAATTGATCAAAGGCGTGGCGCTTCAGGGAATTATCACTCATGACGCCGGTATACGGACTCTGATTAATCAAAAGAGTGCATATAACAAAACAGAGTAAGCACATTAATTTTGAGAGTTTGAGCGGGGCTACTTGACAAGGGACACATGAACGAGTTAACTGTATTATGTTTATTTTTTCCCAGTGTAGTGATGAAACACCACGTGGACATCAGGATTAATGGGGACTCAGGGATGGTAAAAGGAGAAAGGAGGAATGGAAAGCTAAATGATGAGATTATATTTTCAGAAATAGTTATGGTTAATCCACTTTTATTTTATCTATTTATTATTTCTTGTATTTTGAAAGTTTGACCGTGATATATTTTCATTGTTTTAAATATCATTCGTGTAAAGAAGGATATGTGACATCTGCTGCAGTCAAGTAACTTCAGGTAAATTGTTGGTAAAAAAAAAAAAAAAAAAAAAAGGATAAAACCCTGAGGTTTGGATTCAGGTTCCAGTGGTGTGTGATTGTTCTAACTTCACCATTGCTAGTTCTTGATGTACACTGTTGTTCTTTATTACAATCCTTCATTATCATTCATTTCCTTTCTTTTCTTACTCGCTGATAAGAATGAATAGCTTTCTTTATTCCCTTTATTTTTTAAGTATCAGTTATAAAATCATTTCTAGTATATATCTTTAACTTTGGTCATATAGTAAATGCAGTATTAAGAATACATTTCATCCTTTCCTTTCCCTGTGCTGCAAACCACAAATTGAAATGACTCGCATCTCTCTTCATAAAGGTCACAGAACTAAAATAAATCTAACCTTCCTTAAGTAATTTCACAACACAGCTGTCACACCCATGCGTCTAGTTCGTCCCAGCAGTCCCGTTTCCCGTCGCGCCAATTGACTTGAGACAGGACACCACAGCCTCTTTCTGTAGCTATCAAGGGTTACTCCGTTGTTCCGTACAGAAAAGGAACGTACATCAATCTGAGTCTTTATTGAATATACATAAACCTTAACGAATCCGTGGCTCATTTTGTCTTCGTAAAGTGTCAAACATATTCTTCGGGCACAATGAGGCGGCACATAATTTATTGTGCGTGAGGAGATTAAATAAAGGGACCAGCAGTAGTTATCGTAGTTCACTCTTCCTCACGAAGGTTTGAGTTATCTTGGATGCGTGTAAGTCTGTCACCTAACGAACTGGAGGCGAACATACTATACATACTATTCGAAGTCTCTCATCCAACGAACAAGAAAAGAAAGATATATTTTTTCATAAGCCGAAATAGAAACACTGAAAAGACTAGAAACAGTGGATAAGAATAGCTGGATTGATCGCAGTTATATATGGGTTTGGCTGTGAGGGTTGTTTAGGAGTTTAGCACAGTAGTTTAGATTAGTCCGAGGGATATTCGAAATGTATATGAAACTGGTTCCTGTTATTGTAATTTGAATAAACTGTTCACTTTATGATTATTACTACATGGCCACCAAGTTTAGTCTGCAAACAATGAATATACACACTTCTGTACATCTGTCAGTGCCTTTAGTATACTGCCAAATATCATTCTGACTGTGCTTCATTTTGTCCAAACCTTAACTCATTCACTGTCATTTGGTACATCTTTTTTTTAATTACCAACCACCATGGGGCAAATCTCACTTCGCAGCCATGACCAAACTGGTAAGATATTTCAATTTTCAATACATTCTTTCTATTGGGGACTTACAAATATCTCCTACATTGGTTTTACTGCTGTGAATGGTTACATATCGCAGTGTTCGTCTCAAACACAACACAACACCATGCACCTCACCCCGTCTCCCCTAACACACACACTATTAAGCCTACAAAAGTTAGGTTATATCAGGAATTTCATACAGTCTAAATATACAGGAGAGCCTACATGTAGGAAATATAATAACCCATTCTTTTCCGCCCCACTGAACCATTTATGATAATAGTAGTACGAAAATAAATCTCTGAAACGGTGTAGGTGATTACGGAAAAAAAAAACTATCTGGCAATGAAAAACTCTTCATAATTTTTTCCGTTCTTTTGATATAACGTACTGGAGAAATTATTTGTGGAGGGTAGGAGGTTAATCTTGTCTTGTTTAGGCTGCTCACCTATCGAAAGATACTGTAGTACAAAAAAAAAAAAACTATCTAGAAATGTTGTAGGTGGTTATGGGAAAACTTGGCTGGTAGTGAAAAGTCTTCGATAATTTTCTTCTCCTTTGTCTTTCTTTTCTTCAATTTTTTCTTTTCTTTTCTTTCACTATAATCTACTAAGAAGCCTCTACGTGTGTGTCTTAAGGTTGCGTGTTAAGGAACGGAGGAGATTCGAAACAACTTCACCTGGTCTCATCAATTAGCGATCCTGATCTTAACCTGATAAGAAACTTGAGAGAGAGAGAGAGAGAGAGAGAGAGAGAGAGAGAGAGAGAGAGAGAGAGAGAGAGAGAGAGAGAGAGAGAGAGAGAGAGAGAGAGAGAGAGAGAGAGAGAGAGAGAGAGAGAGATGTTGATGACGAGAAATTAAATGGAAAATGGAAGAAGGCGAAGAGAGATAATTGCTTCTTGTCATCTGCTAGTAGTTTTGCCTTCAACGAATTCATGACGTCAGCTCAAAGAATGATGATGATGATGATGAATATGATGATAATAATGATGATGATACTACTACTACTACTACTACTACTACTACTACTACCACTACTACGGCAATTACTACAACAACAAGAACAAGAACAACAACTACTACTACTACTACTACTACTACTACTACCACTACTACTAATTCTACTACTACTACTACTACTAGTACTACTACTACTACTTTTACTGCTACTGCTACTACTATTACCACCACCACTACTACTACTACTACTACTACTACTACTACTACTACTACTGCACCTCTTCTCTAAAACCACTACGTATTTTTGCATCTCATCTTTTTATCCTTCACATTCTTTCACATCTTTCTTTTTCATTTCTTTCTTTCATTTTGTCTATTTCCTTCTTTCACTGACGGTTCTTGACATTTCTTTCTCCCTTCCTGCACTTTCTTCTCTTCCTTTTCTTATTCCTTTCCTTCATATTTCTTCAAACTTCTTTTTCCAGCCTCATTAATTTACTTTCCTCATCTTTTCCTTTTCCTTGTTCTCTCTATGTCTTTTTTTTCATATTTATTTTTCTTCAAGGCACGTTCTCTCTCTCTCTTAACCTTTTCTTAGCTTCAGTCACTTCTCCATTTCCGTCAAATCTTTTTTCTCTTCTTTTCCTACATCCCCATCATTTCTCAAACAGTCCTTTCCATCTCTTCCAAATCCTCTTCCTTCGCTTAACATCACGCCTATTGATTTAAGTTCACCACGTCTTCCTTCCTTTGGTGTTCCCATCTTACTATCTATACCTTTTCTTTCCTTCCTAACCTCCCTCGTCTCGTGCCTGATTACCTAAACACTAC
>NC_059298.1:4908053-4915553 GCF_017591435.1 Portunus trituberculatus
GGCTAAGGCACAATTGATTAGATCTGAAGGCGGATCCTAATATGCATGAGATTCCAGGATCTTTACATTTATCTTCTTTTTCTTTCTGCCAAGCTCCTCAGACTTCCCAGCGGTGCAAGACTATATATCAAATAAGTCTACGGATGTTGTGCGTAAGGTGTGGAATTTCTGAGTGTCAATGTGTTGTTTTTCTTTTTCTTTTATGTCAGGGAAACAGTTAGGAAGAAAGAAAAGAAAAGAAAGGAGAAAAAAATCCTGCTCTTCAAAATAATTAGAAGGATAATCTATATTAAATCTTATATGAATTAGTTTTAAGCATATAAGATGTCTGTCTGTCTGTCTGTATCTATGTATCTCTTCTCTCTCTCTCTCATTTACACCAAACGCATACTAGTCATTGCCGTAGCTTCACTCTCAATGTTCCCTTTGCATTCCAGTAACTAAATTCAACAACATAGTCTTTCATTCACTCCATTATTTCGATATTGGTTACAATTCAACGCAATAAATTCCCTTTTCCGGTTTACGATTTGGGCAATGTATTGGTGTTGTGTCGCATTATTTTGTCTTTGGTATTCTATTATATTTTGTGGACCACTGCCCTATCTTTCCAAGTAAGTATATCTTAAAGAAAATGCTTTTAAGTTTCTGTTTAGTATAGTCTATGCTTTCAGTGACGCATTGATCTTGTCATATGTCGCATTTTAGTATGTAACAATAATATAATGTGTTTCAAAGTAAAAAACATATCTTTGTAGACACAAATCGACCAAACATATTTTGTGTTTTTAGTAAAGTGTTGATTTTATAACTTGATTTCGTCTTCCAGATTAGTGTGCATTTCAAGAAACATAGTGGCATGTACTTTTTTTATCTTTTTATCCTGATAAGTTGGTTTCATCAATACTATTTTTCAGGCAGCTCTATTAAATTGATTTAATCCACACTAACGAGTGATCTTTACTTTTCCTTACAAAATGGGTTCATACACAGACATTTATGGCATAGAGCGCTACATCTACACGGAAATTTGAATTAGGTAGCCTATAAACTTTGATACGCTGATTTCAAGAAAACATTCTCTAAGAAGCTGCATATATAACCTTAACTTTTTCTGCACTAATAAAATACCTTTACTTTCCCTTAAAAGAAAACAAAAAAAAGAAAAACCCTCACACAGTGCATTTCATGACTTACAGCGGCCCACTTACAAGCAAAGGATCACATATTTTCCAGGGCGGCCCAAGAAAGCCGAGGTGGAAACAGAAATGGATGCACGAGGAGGGAAAATTTCCCTCTCTCTCTCTCTCTCTCTCTCTCTCTCTCTCTCTCTCTCTCTCTCTCTCGCCAGCCTCGCTCCGCTTCGCGCTCTTGGATAACGAAAGTTCTGCAGTATATTTTTCTGTCTGTCTGTTTGTGCCTTATAAATTCCATCGCGTGAAAAAGAAAATACGGAACAACGAGGGAAAAGCTTCGACAAGTTTTTCATTAATGCAAAAGATGAGATACGAAACAGAAAAAGTGAAAATATTTTTTGCTTTTGTTGATGCGAGGAAAAATTGGAAAATCTTTGAAAAGGATGCAAAAATCTAAGATAACAAAGAAAATTTGATCAACGTAATACATACAAAAACAAAAAAGACATATCTTTTACTAATTAATTTTTCTTCTTTCCTTCCTCTTCTATTTTTAACGTATTCCTCTCTTTATTACCAGTCTCTTGTAGAAATTCACCTGTAATTTCTTCTCCCCTGCATTCATTAAGTTCACCAGATTGCGTAGTTTTACCACATCTCTACATTATGCATTCTTATCTATACGCAGCTGCTATCTTGGCTTGATATTTTTTGATAGGCTAAATTCGTTCTTGTTTAGATTCGCCTTCTCTTACTTTCTTATACTGAACACACTTTCTTCTCCATAAACTTTACCTTCAATATACTGCATGCACACTGCAATTGTCTTCTCTCTTTTAATTTTGTGTTATCCTCATGAGCCTAGTTTGTGTGTATTAGTATATAATGAGAGAGAGAGAGAGAGAGAGAGAGAGAGAGAGAGAGAGAGAGAGAGAGAGAGAGAGAGAGAGAGAGAGAGAGAGAGAGAGAGAGAGAGAGAGAGAGGTGACGCGTGAAGAAAAATAAGATAGGGGAAGTGTAAACAAAAAACGAAAAAGAATAAAGGGAAAGAAGAGGAAAACAGTGACGGAAAAACAAGCTGAGTCACCAAGCGATACGAGGAAGTGAGGGGAAGGCAAGGGGATTTTCCAGGTAGGAGGAAGGGGGGGAGGAGGAGGAGGAGGAGGAGGAGGAGGAGGAAAAAGGGGCGACCAAGGCTAATTCACCGGTCCTAGATGTACGAGAGAGAGAGAGAGAGAGAGAGAGAGAGAGAGAGAGAGAGAGAGAGAGAGAGAGAGAGAGAGAGAGAGAGAGAGAGAAGCCATTACAAGCCCCGGCGCTACACACACACACACACACACACACACACACACACACACACACACACACACACACACACACACACACACACACACACACACACACACACACACGCGGCATTTTGTACTAAACTCTTCTAAACACTTGCCTTCTCGCTTTGATAGTTATTTATTTTTTTTGTCCTTCACTTCACTTAGGAGGAGGAGGAGGAGGAGGAGGAGGAGGAGGAGGAGGGATCATTCAGAGAAAACTGATGCCAACTTTCTCTCTCTCTCTCTCTCTCTCTCTCTCTCTCTCTCTCTCTCTCTCTCTCTCTCTCTCTCTCGTCGATCTAATCTCCGTCCTTTTCCTTCCTCTTCTTTCCTTCCACTTTTTTCTTCTTTTCCTGTTTTTCTCACACTTCCTGCTTCTATTTTTTATCCTTCACCCTCTCTGCTATTTTTTCTTGCACGTATATTCATTCTTCTTTCTCTCCCACTCTTCCTTTTCCACGCATTCTTTCCTCACTATATTTTTTTTCTTTCACTCCTCTTCTGTTTCCCTCTTCCGTTGCAGCACTTCCATCGTTCTTTTCCAGCACTTCTTTTCCTTCTTTCTTCTTTTCGTTTTGCCTTGATTATCTTTCCTTGTTCATTTCTTTCATTACCCACCTCTCACTCAACCTTTACGTTATTTTTCTCTCTCTCTCTCTCTCTCTCTCTCTCTCTCTCTGTTTATCTTTATCTATCTATCTATCTATCTGTCTGTCTGAAGTTACATCGGATGCCGAAAAAATCTTAAATTCTTCCTTCCAATCCACATGCGGCGCTGTAGGAGGAATAGTACAGTAGCCATGTTGGCTGGCCGGCATCGTGCTTACTCTCAGTGTTGCCAATACAACTCTCCTATAAATTCTCTAACTCTCATATAAGCAAACTGTCTTGTAGCTTCCAAAGTGTCCATAAGTTCTTCTAAAGATCTAATAAGTTTCAGCATAACATCAAACATATAATTTTCCTCGCCACTCATTCTAACTTTCAGCTTAACTAATTCCGTATCCTATAAAGTGTATTGCACATTCCTTTGTGCTCTTAACATTCAATGAATTCAATCCTCCCATCACACAACATAACCTTCTTTATGACTCAATCTAACTTTCAGCCTCACTTCTTCAACATCAAGATCTTGAAATCTACAATTACTTATCGTAATTTTAGATGCTGTCTTTGAACAACTTGTTTTGTAACTGACATATTCAATAAACCTTATTTTCTTCTTCCTTGCTATCTTTTCATTTCTCTTGGCCAGATCACATCTTACATACATAAAGAATAAGATAAAAAAATAAAGTGTCCTGCAGCTTCCCTTTGCATTCTGGCGTACCTGTATACCGTACAGCAAGAGTCAAAGGTGTGTATAGAGGAGACCTCATCCCACCACCAACTGCCATCGCGTGTCACATGAAACTCCCACTCGCACGAAGGCCGCGGCGGAAAGGATTATAAAACATAGCACAAAAGGAACGTCCCGGGGTATTTTAGGACACCCACTCTGGTTAAGGGACACACGAAAGGCACTCCGGGATAAGTAAAGACAAGATGAGATAAACAGAGGTACAGGAAGTTGGCGCATACCGCACTAACATCTGCAGACCTTGTGCCCCTAACGAGGCTGTTTATGATTCATTACCTGACTGATGAAGTTATGTAATTGAGGATATGAGCAAAGTTAACCACATGCGGAGAAGAAAAGTACAACACACACACACACACACACACACACACACACACACACACACACACACACACACACACACACACACACACACACACACACACACACACACACACACTGTAGTAGTAGTAGTAGTAGTAATTATTCTAGTATATAAACTCTTAAAAAAACAGTATAATTTCAACTAGATCCTTTTGAAAGTAGTGGACGTACAGGTTAAAAGTGTTTCAATGTCCGGCCCATCAGCGGGCTAAGGACACGAACACATCACAAGGTTGACACTCACAAGATATGCCAGAATAAGTACGTCCCATGACCAGAGCGTTTAGAGCAAGGTTTTCCAAAGTGGCCAGTACCGACCCCCTGTGAGCGTTGAAAGGATCCAAGGGGGCGGTAAGCAAAAGGGGACAGAATGACATCACAAACAATTCAAAAAGATTCTAGTATTAAGAATTTAAAATTTTTGTATTAATTAATCTAAAACGTACTATTAATGTCCAAACATCAGCTACCAAACAATCTTATTATGACTGTACCGTTATATTCATGACTATTGAACTTCCCACCTCTGTATTGGATGGGAAGCAATCAGGTACAGACTC
This sequence comes from Portunus trituberculatus, assembly GCF_017591435.1. Classification (NCBI taxonomy): domain Eukaryota; kingdom Metazoa; phylum Arthropoda; class Malacostraca; order Decapoda; family Portunidae; genus Portunus; species Portunus trituberculatus. The sequence goes on from NC_059298.1 coordinate 4,912,804, forward strand.
AAGAAATGAGACGTTGTGCTGGGAACGGCCACTCAGTCCTACTGTAGGTAACAGATAGTGAAGGAATGTTAGTTTTAGTTAACATAATTATATCAGGTTGTTTGTGTTTGTGTGGGTATAGGATAGGGGGACTCCAGTGGTGTTAGTGGGAGGCAAAAGGGCGGCAGACCAAAAACGTTTAGGAACCACTGGTTTAGAGCTTGCTGAGCATGTCAAAAAGGACCAGGATGTGCGGGATTGGACATCTTGAACATTCATATAAAGGCACGACTGTGGGAAACTTGGAACGCAGCCTTGTTTACTATACTCATTTTGTTCATTAATCAGGAACTCAAAATGTCAAGTGAATTGGATGAGCATAGTTTTTAATCTGCCAAATTTGGAAAGCAATTTATAGCAGCCTAAATGTTGTTTGTTTGTAATTCATCTCGTCGTCTTTCGTTTGCCAGTTGTAATACTTGAGTTATCATATGTATGGTAGGAATATACAATTTGACAACAAAAAAATAACTAAGGAAAATAAAACAAATATGTAAATAAATAAGAAAATAAATCAATAAACAAATAGATAAATGACTAAATGAATAAATAATAAAAAAAATAAGAAATAGATGTGACGAGAAAATAAAAAGAAAGAAGGCTAACAGAAGCGATTAGATCTACAAGTAACAGTCCGGATATAAAACAAACAAGTCTATATCCAACAGCCATCGCCGCCCATAAACCAACCTAACCTTCAAAGCTCACTATTGACTCACCACTAATAACCTGAGTCTATTCCAAACACCTACTACTACGTATATTTGAGAAGTAATCCCTTTCATACTTGCTTTCTAAATCAATCTTCATAAAAAACTGAGATAGAATGACTGAATCCATAACATTGATGTCATTATTGTACAAAGTCAAAATTATGAGTTAACACAAGTACAAAATTATGTATAAGGATAATATCGTAGTTTATTAGCATACCAAAACTTATGAGACCTAAAAGGAAGGTGGTGGCAATGGTGGAAGGGAAAGAATACGAGGAGGAAGAGAAGGAGGAGGAGGAAGAGGAGGAGGAGGAGGAAGAAATGGTGGTAGTGGTGGTGGTGGTGGTGGTATGCTTCAGCGTACCAGGAAGAAAAGGATGACCGAGAGATGTGAAGTGAGGAAGACACATGAGGAAAGGAGGAAGGCGGCGTGAAATGGGTTTGCTTAAAATGACAAAGTTAACAATATCGATACGAGAGAGAGAGAGAGAGAGAGAGAGAGAGAGAGAGAGAGAGAGAGAGAGAGAGAGAGAGAGAGAGAGAAACTAATTTAGGCTTTTCGAGCATCAAAACAAAGGAACAAAAGAAAATACTGCGCTACGAACAACTTACGGCGAGAAGAGAAGAGGAAGAGGAAGACAAAAATAGGGAGAGAAAGAGTAATAATGATTTGAGGAGGAGGAGGAGGAGGAGGAGGAGGAGGAGGAGGAGGAGGAGGAGGAGGAGAAGGAGAAGGAGAAGGAGAAGGAGAAGGAGAAGGAAGAGGAGGAGGAGGAAAGGAGGAAGAAGAGAAAGAGGACGGCGGGAGAAACAAAAAAAAAAAAAAATAAATAAAATAAATAAAATGAATAAACGGAAGGAGCACAAATGAGGAGGATGAAAAAGTAAGGAGAAAGGCGAAGATAGAAAAGGAGAAGGGAGGGAAACGGAGAAAAGGGGAGATGGAGGAAGGCCAGAGAGGGAAATGCTCGTGAATGTGTATGTCGGCAATTATGTAATCTGCCTCGTGTTGACTCCCCCAAACGAGGCTTAACACTGGTCTTGTCGGGAAGCAACGCAAAGCAAACACCGCCTCTTGAATGCTGTAATATTCGTAAGGAGGCGGCAAGGGATGTAAGGCGAGTGACGAGTGGCGAGTGCCTGCCTTTAGAGATGTGGCGTGAAGATCAGTGATTCAGATAGTAATATACTGTATATGATTGTTTTGATACATGTAGTGAGGTTGGGGCACACACACACACACACACACACACACACACACACACACACACACACACACACACACACACACACACACACACACACACACACACACACACACACACACACACACACACACATACACACACATACACACACACACAAAGAAATATTAATTCAGCATTTGGTACTATTACTAGTTAGTGTGTGTGTGTGTGTGTGTGTGTGTGTGTGTGTGTGTGTGTGTGTGTGTGTGTGTGTGTGTGTGCTGTATTGGGCCCTAATCTTTTTGGCAGACAAGTTGTAAGTTATATGAAAAACAATATCTTATGTGAGAGTTATCTGAACCTCACACATACGTGCACGCAGACACACACACACACACACACACACACACACACACACACACACACACACACACACACACACACACAGGAGGAAGGGGCAGCATTCCATGGCTTGAGGCTTGCACGTTGGAGACTTGTTAAGATGAAAACAGTTCGTTGGCAACTGCTTGTCAGTAACTTGGCATGCTGTCCTTAGCTCATTATGATGTTGTGTACACGTGTGTGTGTGTGTGTGTGTGTGTGTGTGTGTGTGTGTGTGTGTGTGTGTGTGTGTGTGTGTGTATTGTATGTGTGTTGTGTGTATCATATATACTTACTTTTGAGATATTTCTTATTATCTTCCTGGATTTGGACTTCAAACAAATATCAAGTATACATAGATAATTAAAGTTACTCTTCACAGTGTTAGTGAGTCAGATAAAGGGTTAAAAATAAAAAAAAAAAAAAA
>NC_059298.1:4920553-4945553 GCF_017591435.1 Portunus trituberculatus
CAAGGGAGAATCTACTGTTTAGGAGCGTCGTTTTCGTTCTCCGTGTTCACTGAGGTTTTAAAAGACTGAGCACAGAATTAGTACTAACCAAACAAACCTTGAAGAAGTCCTCGAAAGATCAAGACAGACTTCCTTATCTTCTTAACCCCTTCAGTATCAGTACCATGACGTGTTACTATATTCACTCTGCTGTCTATTTGGTAATTTATACAGCTTCAGAAACTCGTGTGGGGGATTAAAATAGTAAAGACAGTGGACATTAATTTTCTGACCTCCATAGACCCTTCCTAATGTCAAAAAAATTGGTCCAATCGTACACAAATCTCAAGATAAAAATGTGTCGCAGTATTGAAGGGGGTTAAACAAGAGTGAGACGATTCCTTGTTCTCTCGCTGGTTATTATGTTACGTAGACTGGAGTTGTTGAGATAGGAAGAAATGACTTTATGAGTTGATAAACCAATTTCTTCTCTCCACTCTTTAATCCTTTCACCGATATAGGCAAAATCATAACAATAAAACAATATTATCCGTATGCACTGATATGAAAGAAAAAAAAAGAGAGGAATAAAAATAACAGCTTTTGTAATTTCTAGCCAATATTATGTCTCAAAGTGGAGGAAATCATTAGTTATTAGGGAAAACATGCCAGATACACGAGGAAAAAAAAATCAAACCTCATCAAAATATGCGATTTATATTTCTTTTTTATTATAAACACTGAGGATATTTGTTTTAATAAGTGGGCGAGAGAGAGAGAGAGAGAGAGAGAGAGAGAGAGAGAGAGAGAGAGAGAGAGAGAGAGAGAGAGAGAGAGAGAGAGAGAGAGAGAGAGAGAGAGAGAGAGAGAGAGAAATAAAAGCATAATGTTAGGAATTTCTGAGTAAATAAATGAATAAATAGAATGAGTGAGTGAGTGAGTGAAAGAGTAAGTAAGAGAGTGAACGAGCAAGTAAGTCAGTGACAGATGAAGGGGAGGAGGAAAGGAGGGAGAAAAAGAGAGCTAGGCAACGAAGAAGTGAGTAACTAAATGAATGAAGGGAGGATGAAATAAGTTAATGAGCGAGGAGGAGGAGAAGGAGGAGGAGGAGGAGGAGGAGGAGGAGGAGGAGGAGGAGGAGGAGGAGGAGGAGGAGGAGGAGGAGGAGGAGGAGGAGGAGGAGGAGGAGGAGGAGGAGGAGGAGGAGGAGGAGGAGGAGGAGGAGAAGGAGGAGGAGGAAGGAGAGGAAGAACTTAACTGCACATTTCTCAAGTTTCTTAATTACACTTGACAGATAATATACGGTTGTTGATTGGTGGGCAACCTTGATTGGGAAAAGAGAGAGAGAAAAAAACAGGAGGGTAATAAACGGAGAGAGAGAGAGAGAGAGAGAGAGAGAGAGAGAGAGAGAGAGAGAGAGAGAGAGAGAGAGAGAGAGAGAGAGAGAGAGAGAGAGAGAGAGAGAGAGAGAGAGAGAGAGAGAGAGAGAGATATGGCAATTGAAACGAGATACGAGGCAAAATGTGAAGAGAAGATAAAAAAGGAAGAAAGAGAGCAGGAAGGAAGGAAAAAAAAGAAAAGAAAAGAAAGGAATGAAAGAAAGAAAGAAAGAAAGAAAGAAAGGAATGGTGGAAGGAAGGAGGAAATAAAGGAAGAATAAAATGCTACGAAAGATAAGTAGCTTTTCTCCTTTGAATAAAAAGAACAAGAAATGCGAGGAATACGAGATGAAAAGAAGACAAAGAAGAAGAGAAAGAAAGAAGAAATGAAAGGATACACTAAACATTAATTCATTTTTACACCATCTCTTTCTGTTTCTTCTTCCTTCCATTCTTTATCTTTCTTAATTAATAAATGTACGGATTTCTCCTTCACTCTTTCTCTATTTTCATTTTTGCTTGATTTCTTACTGTACTTTCCCATTTTTCTTTTATTCTCTCTTTTATTTCCCCTTTTCATCTTTTTTTTTTTATTTGAAAGAAGTTTAAGTTTCTCCTCCATTTTGATCTCGTTGAATCCTTTCCTTCATCCTTTCTTCTTCATGTTTGGTAATTCACTTTCTTAATTTCTCAGTCTGATATTTCGTCTTCCTCTAGAACAGATATAACTTATGTCCACTGGTGTTGACCCCTTCAGTACCATGACGCGTTTCCATATTCATTCTTCTTACTATTTCGTGATTTTATGCAGCTTGTGTGGGGATTGAAATAAGAAGACTATGGCCATTAATCTTCTTACCTCCATAGACCCTTTCTAATGTCAATAAAATTGTCTCATCGTACACAAATTTCAAGGTAAAAATGTGTCCCAGTATCGAAGGGATTAATCCTTACAAAATCTGACAAATGAAAGATTCTTAGCAGATCGGCAAACTTATGAGTGAAGGAAGAAGCTTAACACACTGGAGGTGAGTGCATGTAATGTAATCCACTTTTGACCTTGACTGTATGGCTTGTATTTTGAAACGCTTTGCTCTCTCTCCGCGACTATTTACAAAGGCCACAGAGATGATTAAACTAAGTTCTCAAGAATATTTCTCTGGGTCATAAAGTAAGAATCTCGTTAATCTTTCACTGAAACCGTAAAAACACACTTGTAAACCTATGTAATTTTAAGAAGAAATTTTAGAAAGTAGACGGAGTGTGGCACGAAAATGTTTCAGAATATGACCAAGGTTAGTATTCAGAAACGCTTTGCTCTCTCACCGCAACTATTTTCCAAGGCCACAAAGATGATTAGCGGGGATTTCAAGACCGTTTCTTCAGTTAAAAATGTAGAAATCTTGTCACTCTATCTCTTGAACAGTAGAAAAAAAAAAACCTTAAAAACTCGTGTAAACTGAAATAAAGCCTTTTGAATGAGTGGAGGTGAAGCACAGAAGTGTTTAAGAATACGGACCCAAATGTGTGTGTTTTTCTCCTCGCCGCCACAACACAAGCCCAGGTTTCCGGTCCCTGCTCCTCCGCCACCTGACCTCTTTCTCGTGATCTTTTTATACTTTTTTCTTTGAGGTGTAATCACACTTATTACTTTTGTTAATTAACTTGTCTTACTTTACTTAATTATAGCCTCCTCCTCTTCCTCCTTTTCTTTCTGATGTTGCTACCTCTCCTTCAGATTTCTATGCAATTAAATAAGGAAGAAGGGAAAAAAATAATGAATGAATAAATGAATGAATGAAAACAGGAATAACGTAAACAAATAAACAACGTAAATAAAAGAATAGATGAATCAAGCAAGAAAAGAAACAAGTAGGGAAGAAAGAAACAAGGAATATAGTAAGTGAAAAGAAGGAAGGTAGAAATAAAATGGGGAATGAAGAAAGGCAAGAAAATGAGGAAAGAAGGAGAAATTAGGGGAAAATAAATGCGTTTTGCAGGGAAACCAGAGCTACGGGAAAAATAGATAAAAATGTAAAGAAAAAAACGAAGGATGGGAGGTAACAAAGAAATAAAAAAAAGGGAATGAGATAATTAATGAAAGAACAAACGCAAGAGAAAAATAAAATAAGAAAGAAAGGAATAAACAGAGGAACGATAGAACGGCCTGAGACAGGGAGGAGGAGGAGGAGGAGAAAGAAGAGTGGTAAGATAAATTTCCACTGCACTGGTAAATAAAAATTATTTAAAGTCGAAATGTATGAAATGAAAATGCCATTAATGATGTTTCCTTCTCACGTCCTGGAGGGCACGGCTTGTCAGAGTGTGTGTGTGTGTGTGTGTGTGTGTGTGTGTGTGTGTGTGTGTGTGTGTGTGTGTGTGTGTGTGTGTGTGTGTGTGTGTGTGTGTGTGTGTGTGTGTGTGTGTGTGTGTGTGTGTGTGTGTACTTGTATCTACTTCAAAGTACTAAAGAAAACTAACTATAAACTCATACACTTTGATATTTGGAAGTCACGCGCTATCCATGCCTTCTCTCTCTCTCTCTCTCTCTCTCTCTCTCTCTCTCTCTCTCTCCACACCTTCCCAGGATGTACGTACATAAAAAAGAGGATTCAAATAATTTCTCAACGTTTTATCTTCTCTTAAAAGGTTCTTAGTTCTTTTGGTTTTGAAGGGTCATGATTGTGGTGGCAGTTTAACAAAAAGTCTGTGTTGAAATTGATATCAACTTTAATCCCTTCAGCACCATGACGCGTTTCTATAGCTTACTGCTTACTATTTGGTGATTTTATACAGCTTCAGACACTCATGTTGGGGATTAAAATGGTAAAGACTTTGGCCATTAATCTTCTAACCTCCATAGATCCTTCCTAATATCAATAAAATGGTCTAATAATACTCAAATCTCATGGTAAAAAATGTGCCCCATTACTGAAAGGGTTAAACCGAAGAAGTAAAACTTATTAGATGAATTACAATTATTTCAGCATCTAATAAAAAAGATGACACTCCTTCGAAAAAGAAAGAAAAAAAATAACCCATCAAGAATGATCCCACATTTTAAATCCCTTCACATCCTATACAAATAATATTACAAAGAACCAACTACCTCATAAAAAAAACACCACGCTTTACGACATCACGCATGGCTGCAGCACAAAGCCTGGCGCGTCTCCCTTCCTCACTGTCGCAGCCCTGACTCCTCTGGCTCCTTGTACGCTCTCCTCTCATAGAAACAACTTTGAAACCTACAGCAATGATTAGTCGTGTCTCTTGGGGTCTTTTATGCCAATTACAACGCAAACTTTTTGTTATTTGTTAAACTACCACCAAAATCACGAACCTTCATAACCAAAAGAACTAGAGCCTACTAAGAGAAGACAAAACGTTGAGAAATTTTATGGATAATTTTTTACCAGCGTCACTTCATAATAAATAGTTTTAAAAGACCCTAGAGATGATGAATCAGATTTTCATGGGTGTTTTTATTAATAATCGTGTTGAATACTACATCCAAAATCCTCGAAACCTTCTTGAATACTCAAATAAAAGGAGCCGAGACAAAATCATGGGACAATTTAGAATACGAGTCCTGTCTTGCTCTCTCCCTATCCACTATTAACCCTTTCAGTATTGGGACGCATTTTTACCTTGATTTTTGGTTATAATTAGACGATTTTATTGACATTAGGAAAGGTCTATGGAGGTTAGAAGATTAATGGCTAGAGTGTTCACTAAATCATTAAATAGTAAGTAGAATGAATATGAAAACGCGTCACAGCATTGAAGAGGTTAAGATGTAAGTGGAGTCACTGAGTTACTTCCCTGTCATATCTTTTCTTTCCCTTTTGACAATAACAACGAGTCCTTTATGCATTTCTCACTCCATCACTCCGGTTCTCGCACTGTAGCTATAAAAAGAGAGGTATGAAGGCGAGAGGAGCAATTAGAAAAGTTAGGCAAGGCAGGAGATATGGAAGGGAAGGGAAAGGAACAAATGTTGGTAAGGGAAGACAGGTACTGCAGGAAAGAGCCTATGTAAGAAAAAGAAAAGTAAGAGAGAGAGAAAGAAGGGAAGAGGTGAATGAAAGAAAGGTTTATAGGAAGTGAGGGAAGAAGAGGCGTGTAGATGAAATGTGTGAGAGGAAGAGATAAGGAAAGAAAATCCATAGAAGTAATGACGTGATTTTCTTTTTTGCTGGAGAGAGAGAGAGAGAGAGAGAGAGAGAGAGAGAGAGAGAGAGAGAGAGAGAGAGAGAGAGAGAGAGAGAGAGACTGATGTGTTTATTAGGCCATACAATATGTCATTTTAGGTGAATTTTTTTTGTACATGACTTAAGACTATAGGTCCAAGAAGCCATAGCTTTAGGAGGACTCAAAATTAGTGCATAAAAACACAGTTTAGGGCTATGTGGCCATAAAAATTAAGGCTACACTAGAGAGAGAGAGAGAGAGAGAGAGAGAGAGAGAGAGAGAGAGAGAGAGAGAGAGAGAGAGAGAGAGAGAGCAAAATACTTAATTGACATGAAAAAAGACAAGGGAAGAATAATTAGTGGATGCAAAAGAATAGAGCTACGATGATGACGATGGAAGGGGGGAGGAGGAGGAGGAGGAGGAGGAGGAGGAGGAGGAGGAGGAGGAGGAGGAGGAGGAGGAGGAGGAAGAAGAATACAGACATAAAACAAAAGAAGTAAGAGAAAGAGAAAACAAAAGAGTAAGGAAATAAAACAATAATAAACACAAGGAAGAAAGATGAAAATAATTAAGAATGGATCATACAAAAAAAAAAAAAAAAAAAAGCCAAGTAAAGAGGAGAAAGAAAATTAGGAGAAGCAGGAGGTGAAGGCGACAGAAGATAAAGGAGGGCAATATATAATGATAAGAACAAAGCTGGAAGATAAAGAAAGCTGGAAAGAGAAGAAAGGAGGCAAGGACGAAAGTATGAAACGTGAAAGAGAAAAATGAAAACAATAAAGAAAACTATGAAAAAAGGAGGAGGAGGAGGAGGAGGAGGAGGAGGAGGAGGAGGAGGAGGAGGAGGAGGAGGAAGAGGAAGAGGAAGAGGAGAAGGAGAAGGAGAAGGAGAAGGAGGAGAAGGAGGACGAGGACGAAGACGAAGACGAAGACGAGGACGAAGACGAGCAAGAGGAAGAGGAAGAGGAAGAGGAAGAGGAAGAGGAGGAGGAGGAGGAGGAGGAGGAGGAGGAGGAGGAGGAGGAGGAAGACGAGGACGAAGACGAAGACGAGGAAGAGGACGAGGAAGAGGAAGAGGAAGAGGAAGAGGAGGAGGAGGAGGAAGAGGAAGAGGAAGAGGAAGAGGAGGAGGAGGAGGAAGAGGAGCAGGAGGATAAAAACGAAACGAAAAATAAATCTGCATATAAAGAGGAAATTGGAAGAAAAATGAAAAGAAGAGAATGAAACTCGACAATGAGAGAAAACTACCAAAAATGAAAGGAAAGGAAAAAAAGAGAAGGATAAAGAGGAGTAGGAATGATAAAAATACAATAATAATAATAATAATAATAATAATAATAATAATAATAATAATAAGAGGAAGAGGAGGAAGAGGAAGACGAGGAGGCGGAGGAGGAGGAGGAGGAGGAGGAGGAGGAGGAGGAGGAGGAGGAGGAAAAAGAGGAATAATAATCAGAAGAAACGCCAAGTGTATGAAATATGAAGAACAAAAATAGAGAGGAAGAAAAGGAGGAAGACGAAGAAGAGGAGAAAAGTATAAATAGCAACATGAAAAGCGAGCATAAAAAAAAGAATAAAAGAGAAGAAGAACAACTACACAAAAAAATCACAGACGGAAACTATAAAACGCAAAAAAAAAAAAAAAAAAAACTTCATTGATAAGAAAGAGAAAGATGAAAAGAACAGTAAAGAGAAAGAAAAAAAAAACATCAGGAAAGGAGGAGAAGGAGGAGGAGAATGAGGAGAAGAAGAAGGAGGAAGAGGAAGAGGAAGAGGAGCAACAGAGAATATCTAAATAAATCAGAAAAAAATATACAAAAACATACACAAAAGTACTCACATAAATAGAAACATCAAAGGTAAAAGCTGTAAAAAGATGGAGAGAGGGACCAAGAATTTCCCACTAAGATAAATAATAATAATAAAAAAAACGATGATAAAAGTAAGTAAAGAAAAATACTGACAAGACACAAGATAGAAACGTAATTAGAGAGAGAGAGAGAGAGAGAGAGAGAGAGAGAGAGAGAGAGAGAGAGAGAGAGAGAGAGAGAGAGAGAGAGAGAGAGAGAGAGCAAAGCATATATTTAAGTCTTGGGGAGTCCCTGGTCTCTGGGTTGGGTTCTCACGCCCTAGCATGGGGTGTCTATTTTTGGGGTGTGGCGACGTGTGGTTGATGGGGAGAGGAAGAGAAGGGGAAGTGGGGTGGGATGGAGGGGGTTGGGAAGACGAGGATAGGCAAGAGTAAGTTAAAAGAACACAAAGAAACACAAAGAAGAGCCAGTAAAGATGAAATAGTGGCGACCATTCTTGTTGTGTATTACGACATTGTTTGTGATAAGGAAGATGAGAAATGAGAGACAGCGGATGTGACAATATATGAGGATATGGGAAAAGAGAGGTAGGTAGATAGATCAATAGATAGATAGATAGACAGATAGACAGATAGATGAATAAATAGATTGATACATAGAAAGATAAATAGATAGATAAATACATGGATGGAAAGATACACAAATATATCGTGAAATTTATAGAATTTATATATATGTATATATATATATATATATATATATATATATATATATATATATATATATATATATATATATATATATATATATATATATATATATATACAGAGAGAGAGAGAGAGAGAGAGAGAGAGAGAGAGAGAGAGAGAGAGAGAGAGAGAGAGAGAGAGAGAGAGAGAGAGAGAGAGAGAGAGAGAGAGAGAGAGAGAGAGAGAGAGAGAGAGAGAGAGAGAGAGAGAGAGAGAGAGAGAGAGAGAGATGGATGCAGAGGGAACATCACCAAAAAGAAAATAAGAATGAACTACCACGATAAAAAGAAAAAGAAAATTTATAAAATAAGAATAGAGGAGGAGGAGCAGAAGGAGAAAGAGGAGGAGGAGGAGGAGGAGGAGGAGGAGGAGGAGGAGGAGGAGGAGGAGGAGGAGGAGGAATGTGGAGGGAGGGGAGGTTGGTGGCGCGTCCGAGGTCTCGTGAAAATAAGCAGACGGGAGTCGTGTTTAAAGATTGGGAGGCGAAAATGAACTGAAGAAAAGACTCATCGGAGAGGAAAACAAGGAAAAAATAGTTGTGACCTCTAATGACTAACCAAAATATGGAATGGAGGAGGAACAGGAATTATATGAAAGATTTCTAAATGAAGAATGAGAGAGAAAGTTTGACAGAAAGTAAAAGGCAAAATGTCTTATGGAGAAAGGCAAAGCAGAAGAGGAGGAAGAGAAAAAAGATACGAATGTAAATAAAGGAAAGGAGATGAGGAGAAAAAAGTGAATGAAGAGAAATATGAGAAAAAAATGGAGATAGAAGGATGGTGATGATGATGATGATTATGACGAAGGTAGTAGCGGTCGTGGTGGTGGTGATGATGATAAGAGGGATGAGGAAATTAGTTAAATAAGCGTAAACGAAAAAGAATAATACGGATGGGGATGCAAAAGGGTTAAAAGTGACTAATAAACGAACTATCTCTATGTATATTTCTTCATAATCATTAAAAGGAACAATGACAATGGAAAAGAAGAAGGATTCCCTCTAATTTCTTTTAAGGGTAACACAAACGGTACTTTTTGTAGTAAAAACTATATTATTGTACTTGCAAGTCGTATTCTTTGGAGAGAAACACAAAGGAAGAGCAAACATCACAGGAATCATTGGATCATATTAACCTGCCTGTAAATGAAAGATAAAGTCAGCAGTAAACACTTCTGCAAACGAGCAACTGCAGGACAGATATTTACACAAAATGAGCACCATATATCAGAATTACTAATAGATTATATGAAACTTAACCCCTTCAGTACCGTGACGCATTTACATTTTCATTCTGCTTACTATTTGATGACTTTATACAACTTCAGGAACTTATGTGGGAATGAAAATAGTGAAGATTGTGGTCATCAATCTTCTGGCCTCCATCCATCTTTGCTAAAATCAAGAAAATGGTGCAATGGTAGATGAAACTCGGGGTAAAAATATGTGCCAGTACTGAAAGGGTTAAAGGGGATACTGATAATGCTGATGAAAATTATAATTATAAATATAGTGAGTCTTTTTTGTCGATGAGTAGAGTCTGACGTAAGTATTGAATGCCAGTTGCTTCCAGATAGTTTACCAAAGAGAATCCTGAAATGTTTTTCAGGTGCATCACTTCTTTGAGTTCCTGAGGCAGCTTGTTCCTTTGAGCTGCAACACGATTGGAGAGAGCAAAAAGGCTTCACCGTCTGCCTTACATCACAAGGCTTAATTGGCATTCCCTTGTTCCTTGTAATGTCGGTGGTTTTCAGTTCAAAGTGATGGATATTCTCGTTAAATTTCTTATAATCCTTAACAGTCTGTATCGCATCTCAATAAATTTTTTTTTATGGAACATATGTGAAACTAGACCCTTGTTAGATTTTGTGAGTAATGGTATTTACAATTACATTTTTAACTTGCAAGGACTTGTAAATCGTAAATATCTAAGTTGATTGAAGTAATGTAAATTAAATAAAAATACCAGTGAAAGACATTATCGACGAAGACATTTTTTTGTACTGTTGTTTTTTTTAGATTAAAATTAAATGCTCATCTCAAAACTTCATGTTTTCATTATCCACGAGAATCATCACAGAAGTACATTACATGCACTGACCTTCTTCCAACCTCATTTTTTTGTGAAGCGGTTACATTGTGGAAAGTTAGCAAGCTTTTGTTGTTTGCCTTTACTGACCAGCATTCATGCTCAAAAATAAATGGAAAGAGATAGATAGATAGATAGATAGGTAGGTAGGTCGGTAGAGAGAGAGAGAGAGAGAGAGAGAGAGAGAGAGAGAGAGAGAGAGAGAGAGAGAGAGAGAGAGAGAGAGAGAGAGAGAGAGAGAGAGAGAGAGAGAGAGAGAGAGAGAGAGAGAGAGAGAGAGAGAGAGAGAGAGAGAGAGAGAGTGTGTGTGTGTGTGTGTGTGTGTGTGTGTGTGTGTGTGTGTGTGTGTGTGTGTGTGTGTGTGTGTGTGTGTGTGTGTGTGTGTGTGTGTGTATGAGTGTGTGTTTGTGTTCATTTGCCTGTGCGCTGATGTTTTCTTGTTTATGTGTTTGTCTGTGTGCATGTGTGTGTGTTCATTTGCCTGAGAGTGGATGTCTTCTTGTTTATGTGACTGCCTGTCCGTGTGTCATAATGTTTGCATGTGATGGAAGATATGTACGTGTGTGTGTGTGTGTGTGTGTGTGTAATTCACCTCACCTCGGTCATCTGCTGGTCACCCAGCCAGTCTTCTCCATTATGGAGCTCATAGACCGATTTTCGGGTAGAACTGAGACCACAACACTCCACACACAGGGAAACCAAGGCCACAATCCCTCGAGTTACATCCCGTACCTATCTAATGCTAGGTGAAAAGGGCTACACATTAAGAGGCTTGCCCATTTGCCTCGCCGCCTCCAGGATTCGAACCCGGACCCTCTCGAGTGTGAGTCGAGCGTGCTAACCACTACATTACATGTGTGTGTGTGTGTGTGTGTGTGTGTGTGTGTGTGTGTGTGTGTGTGTGTGTGTGTGTGTGTGTAGCAACAGATTTACAACATAGGAACTAGTTTAGGTGCAGTACATCGGATTTACAGAACGTTGCAGACCAGAGCAAGAACACAAATATAAGTCACACATTAAAAAGTACAAAAGCTGAGAAAAAATAAGAAAAAAAATTGAAGTAAGTGATACAAAGATAAAAAAAAAAAAAGAATGCTGATAGAAATTCAAGAAAAATATGAAAAAAAAGATGAATAAACGTTTATAAATCATAAATAAAAGAATAGAGTAGAATAATAAAAGAAATAAAATAACGAAAAATGATAAAAGATCAAAAGAAGTAAATAAAAAGTAATAAGAATACGAATTAAGAAATAAATAAGAGCGAAAAAAAAAAGTCTGAGAAACACGTTATTCTGAACACTGAGGAGTACTTTAGTCTCCAAAGCAACATGAGAAACTAACCTCGAATAAATAACCCACATTTCTCCTCACCACCTCCTCCCTCCCTACACCAGCCAGTTCATCAAAGTTCTCACAGCTTCTTCACATCCTGTTCACTTTAAGATCCACATGATAAATAAGGAACGAATGACTTGCAGGGACACGAAATAATACCATGGCAAGGGAAGAAAAAAAAAAAAAAGAAAGAAAGATAGTCTATGTCAAAGGATGTTATAGTCACCCTTGAAAATTGTGAGAAAATGGAATGCACTGAAACGACAATGAGAGACAGATAGATAGATAGATATAGATAGAGAGAGAGAGAGAGAGAGAGAGAGAGAGAGAGAGAGAGGGCTAGGCTGGCGTAAAACTTCCTCGTTTCCTATGTAAACATGCTGAGCTATCCTTACCTCTCTCTCTCTCTCTCTCTCTCTCTCTATCTATCTCTTTATGAATACACAGTACACCTTTGTATAAATTTGAGCTTTTACGGGTTAAAGTAGGTATTTTGGGTCTCTCTCTCTCTCTCTCTCTCTCTCTCTCTCTCTCTCTCTCTCTCTCTCTCTCTCTCTCATCATGCATAAAACCATCGCTTCTTTTATTTTTTCCTCTCGCTTTTTCTTCTATCTCTTTCTCGTACATCTCTTCGCTTTCATCTTTTTTCCTCTTCTCCTCCCCCTCCATTAGGCACACACTAGTCCCTCCCTCTTTTCCTTCCCTCCCTCTCACCACCTTGTTAAAATGTTTACAGTATCGGTGGCGAAGAGACGAGAATAAACAACAAGAGGGGGAAATCACTCGCATATTTATAAGTCGAAGGGTGAAAAACAATCTCCTGGTACACCCAATAGGCGGTTATGATCTCGTCTCATGCTTCGTATAGTTCTGTTCTTTTCCTGCTAATGTGTATTTTGATCTTTATTTTGTTTTTGTTTTTAGTATATAACTGATTAATTGGAAAAAATGGCTAGAAGAATAAGAAGAGGAGGAGGAGGAGGAGGAGGAGGAGGAGGAGGAGGAGGAGGAGGAGGAGGAGGAGGAGAAGAAGAAGAAGAAGAAGAAGAAGAAGAAGAAGAAGAAGAAGAAGAAGAAGAAGAAGAAGAAGAAGAAGAAGAAGAAGAAGAAGAAGAAGAAGAAGAAGAAGAAGAAGAAGAAGAAGAAGAAGAAGAAAAACATAAGGACAAACGGACATGGGGCCAAGCATAGAACAGGTGAACAGATGACAAACGGCCCAGTCAGTAGATGAACGGAAAGAAAAAAAAAAATAAAATAAAAGGCGAAAAAACAGCACAAACGTATCTTGAGTGTTAAAAAGGCAGATTTATACGAGTAGACAAACAGGTTGACAAGGAAACACTGAGATTCAAATTTGACCACACACACACACACACACACACACACACACACACACACACACACACACACACACACACACACACACACACACACACAATGTTAAAGTTTAGTTCCCCAGTTTGAGACTGTCAAGAAAGGATTTAAAGTGTCCAGTCTATCTTCGCGAAAGTGGGAGTTGCAATGGAAGAGAGAGAGAGAGAGAGAGAGAGAGAGAGAGAGAGAGAGAGAGAGAGAGAGAGAGAGAGAGAGAGAGAGAGAGAGAGAGAGAGAGAGAGAGAGAGAGAGAGAGAGAGAGAGAGAGAGAGAGAGAGAGAGAGAGAGAGAGAGAGAGAGAGAGAGAGAGAGAGAGAGAGAGAGAGAGAGAGAGAGAGAGAGAGAATGAAAACGAATTCCATCTGAAAGTCACGGCACACAGCTTAAAATTGGCCCTTGTGTACTACAGCGTGAAGGGTCAAAATTACGTGCTGAGCGAACCTTTTATTCCGGCCACGTAAATTTTCGATTTTGAGGAATATTTGAAACTCTGTAAAAGGTGCTGGATTTCAGAGTCCTCACGTCACACCTCTCCTGTAGACACTTTTTTTTTTTTTCTAACTTAATAGAATTATTTTTTGTTTTTAGTTTTTTTTTTTGTTAGCAATATTTTTCAAAGTATTTTTCCATGTACTTTACCTTCTTGTTTTCAATTCATGTTTCTCTAGTTTATTTTCATTTATTTGTCTCCTTTTTTTTGTTTTATTTCATTGTATTTCGATGTGAGTCTCTCTTTCTGTCTTTAACTTCTTTAGTGTTTCTTGTATTTCCATAAATTCTCTTTTTTTTCTTTTTGTCATTAAGCATCTTTGTTTTACTGTAACTTCAAGTATTATTATTAATTTTTTCTTTCTTGACCTGTTTTATTTTGCTGTTTTCTACTTTGCTATTTTTCTTCTACTAATTTTCTATTTTTTTTCTTTTAGTCTTCGCCTCGTAGCCTCCTTACATATTTTTTGTTCAAGATCTGTTTCGTATCCACGTTCTTTTTTTTTTTTTTTCCTTCTGAATCACCTCATTCAAAACATTTCCTTTTCAATCTTTCATATCATCTCCCACTATTTCTAGTTTTTTTTCCCTCTCCTCTTACCCCATACAACACTAAGTCCAGTTATGTGAGTGTGTAGAACATGGAAATGAAGGTCAGATTGAAGCAGGAGTGTAATATATTTCTTTACGATTCGATTATAGGTCTTCTAGTTTGAAATGCAAAGATAATACGACACTCCTGATTCTGTCTGATCCTTTCTTCTTACTTTCCTGTCCAGTCATTTGTCTCATCTTTGTTTGTCCTTCGAATTATGCGTCCAAAACTCGAATGAAAGGGAACGTCACAAAGGCGAGATTTCTCAAAGATTCCGCAGCGTGGTCGTGATGAAAGTGACAGAACAGAAACAGAAGCAAACATAACAAAACAATGACAATAACAAAGCGCATATCTTCAAAACCATGACAAAACACACACACGCACACACACACACACACACACACACACATACACAAGTCACGAACAAAGAAAAAGTGAGATTGGGCCGCTCCATGACGCCCAACGGACACGTCAATGACAACGGATTGACGGTGAAGACAGACAGACTGGAGGCGGGATAATGGCCGAACAGAAACATGGACAGACAGACGTGCAGGAGGACAGACGGAGGCTTTCGCTTATGTTCCTTAATCTCTCTCTCTCTCTCTCTCTCTCTCTCTCTCTCTCTCTCTCTCATCTACTTCTATCCTTCCAACACTTTAGTCCACCTTTCCTACCAATACCTTGTCAACACCCCACTAGTCTATCTCTCTTTCTGTATCTTCCCTCTCTACCCCCAACACACACTCTCTCTCTCTCTCTCTCTCTCTCTCTCTCTTCCTTCTCGTCCCTCTGTCTCTCTCTGCTTCCCTTCCTCTCGTCCTTTTCTATCACCAATAACCCTCCCAGCTCCAAACGGCACGTCAGCCCTAACCCCAGCCATTACAGGAGATAAAGGCGAGAAGAATGATCGCATCCCTGTAAAAGCGATCACCTCATATGTTTCCTGACGAGGTTATAAGTGAAATGTTCCAGCGACAGTTCAGTTTCGTCCCTTATCGTTTTAGAATTGCATGTGACTGGTTGGCTGGGATGTACGAGATTCCAACAAGAGAGGACTCGGTGAAATGTACTAAAGAGAAACGTATTGTGTTGTGCTATCGCCAAAGGAAGGTCTATGTTATGGGGCACGCCTGGCAGCATCTCCATTACTTTCAAAAGGTTCTAGTAGTTCAACTGACACGATTTTTTTCAGGCTGTTTTTTATGGTTCTTGTGACCGAATAACACGCTTTCTACCTTTACAATATGAAAGACACCCTTTGGAAACAGATTAATCGTATATGCGCCCTTTGAAAATAGTCGTGGTGAGAGTAAGGTATGTTATCTTTTAAGCATCTACAAGAAAGGTGGGAAGAAATAACGGATATCCAAGTTTCTATCCAGTAAAATGTTTAGAAGTGGCTGTACAACATGAAAGGATGTCTCAAAGTGATTAGCAATAAAGGGAAGATGTGCTAAATAGTAATGAAAAGGTTAGGTACGAGGGAAAGCATGTGCACGAATCAAACACACACACACACACACACACACACACACACACACACACACACACACACACACACACACACACTTACTTTTCATTTCTTTCTTTTAATTTACGACGAATTCAATGAAAGAAAGATTGCAGTTACATTTTACATTTTTCCTTCTTCTCCAGCTCGTGATGCCCGCGTCCTTGCCTTGTCACATTAGATTAGGAGTAAGAACAAGTCGAGGGAAGGTCATTCTTTCAACTTGAGAGAGAGAGAGAGAGAGAGAGAGAGAGAGAGAGAGAGAGAGAGAGAGAGAGAGAGAGAGAGAGAGAGAGAGAGAGAGAGAGAGAGAGAGAGAGAGAGAGAGAGAGAGAGAGAGAGAGAGAGAGAGAGAGAGATAATATAATACTGGTAACTGAAAAGTGGTGAATAAAGGAAACAAATAGAACTGATGAGGTAATGAAATATAAGATGAGGGGTAAAGAGGAAAAAATAAAGAAATGATAAAAGCAGAATATCATTAGAATGAAAAGACTGACTGGAGAGAGAGAGAGAGAGAGAGAGAGAGAGAGAGAGAGAGAGAGAGAGAGAGAGAGAGAGAGAGAGAGAGAGAGGAAGAATTTTACATCACAAGTGCTTGTATAATTCAACATTTATGTCTGTTCCACTCTCTGTCTCTGTCTGTCTGTCTCTCTCTCTCTCTCTCTCTCTCTCTCTCTCTCTCTCGTAAAAGGGACAAGAATAAAATGACAGATAAACAAAACAAATAAAACTAAAGGCCAGTTCAACATGCTGCTTCCAAAATGTCAAGAAAAGTGAATAGAATTTGGATAGTTATATTTCTCTTCTGAAACGGTTTAAATAGTGGGCGGGAAGAACATCAGAAAAAGGGAGAGTTTCACTACCAGTGCAAGAGATGAAAAAATTTACATCCTGGTTAACTATTTTATTAGTCTGGTGGACAATTTTTATCCTTTTCTTTTTTTCTTTATTTTCATATTTTTGCTGCTTTATACTGGGAACATATGCTAAATAAAACATAGAAACTAGTCTGTTGTTCACTATGCAGCGAGTTTTGCATTTATCAATTGGAATCATCGATCTGATCTTAGTGTTCTTTTTTTTTATTCAATTCCGAAATGACAAAACTGATTATAGTAATTCTCTTCATATTAAAGGTAATGATCCAGTTGTGTAATTCACTTGTCAGGTAAAATTCACAGTTCGGAGTGTCTTGAATTAATTAATCTTACAAACGAGAATCTTGTTAGGTTTCACTACTCAGTAATAATAATAATAATAATAATAATAATAATAATAATAATAATAATAACAGTCATAAAAAACAATAATAATAGTCATGATAACACGTCATTTATGGTAAAAACGACATGAGGTGCTGGACGGAATATATTTAGGGTGGTGTTGACTTTCCATTACTTGAGGTGTGTGCGTCAGTTTACAGCAGTGATGGAAGGCGTGAGTTATCATTGTGATCGGTAACCTTTAAGCAGACTCCTCACAAGACCTCATGGCAACCTTCCTTCCTGATCCCATGGCAACCTTCCTTCCCGGCCAGTGAAAAGCGCAACGACCTTCACTTTTCACCATTTTCTGTATTCTTTTGCCACGAAATTGAGTGAGTTGCCCCGCGATGCATATTCATGGTCGTTACGGAGGCAGCAGACCATGAAATATACAGTGTGTGGCGGGAAATGAAAGCTTCACCACCCATCATTTGAGACCGGTGTGTTTCTAGCGAGAAAAGGCACGGCATTTTTTAGACCGTTAACTCTACTCGTATCTCCCAACGTATGGACATAATGGAAACGGAGAGAATCCAGTAAGCCTACACATGGTGGTTTCTTTATAACATCCTTCACCTCCATAATTTAGTGTAATCTTTTTAAAACTTCACACTGACTAATTCTAAATTCTTTTCTTCATTTGTAGCTTCTTACCTGTCTCAATATTCCTCTTTTAAAGTTTTTTTTTTCAGTATATATTGCTACTATACTCTATTTTTCCTTTCCTGTATCTGTTCATTACCTTTCATGTAGTGTTATTTTTTTTTCTTTTCTGTTACCTCTCAAGATGAAAGCCGCGCTTTTTCTCTCAACAAGCGGTTGTCGCTGACTCACATTAACTGGACGCCTTTTGATGCACTTCTTATTTCACGATCAGCTGACAATAAGAGAAACATTTATTCTCTTCATCAATGAAGCCTTTCGTGAGCGTTTCCTATTTTGCTTTCTATCGGAAAGTGTGTGTGTGTGTGTGTGTGTGTGTGTGTGTGTGTGTGTGTGTGTGTGTGTGTGTGTGTGTGTGTGTGTGTGTGTGTGTGTGTGTGTGTGTGTGTGTGTGTGTGTGTGTGTGTGTGTGTGTGTGTGTGTGTGTGTGTGTGTGTGTGTGTGTGTTTTCCTACGGTTGTCTGTCGGCCATCCAGTCAGTCGTTCCCCTACAGAAGGAGCTCAACGTTCAAAGGGACCGATCTCTGAGTAATACTGAAACTAGTCAATATATGCCACACACCCGGACTACCAGGTCACAACCACTTGGTTCACTGACTGATTAACTGGGATAAAAACATAGCAACATCACAGTTATATACATAGCTCACCCCCAAAAAATAAATAAATAAAAATAAATAAATGAATAAAAACAACTAACATGGCAAGATAAAATATTCATACTAAAATCAAGATATGGTGAAAATGTACTGAAAATCACTCAAAACCCGAATATACAAAAGGAAATGAATCGGGTTAAGTAAAGGAGTAAAGGAAAGCGAAAAAGATAGTCGATACCCCCTGGTTTTCACCACGTACTGACTTGCTGCTGCTGGTGTGCAGAGCCTACAAATTAAGAGGCTCACCTATTTGCCTCAATGCGCCCGGGGCTCAGAGAGAGAGAGAGAGAGAGAGAGAGAGAGAGAGAGAGAGAGAGAGAGAGAGAGAGAGAGAGAGAGAGAGAGAGAGAGAGAGAGAGAGAGAGAGAGAGAGAGAGAGAGAGAGAGAGAGAGAGAGAGAGAGAGAGAGAGAGAGAGAGAGAGAGTGTGTGTGTGTGTGTGTGTGTGTGTGTGTGTGTGTGTGTGTGTGTGTGTGTGTAAGTTCTTCTCACCTACATAACACTATGTAAACTATCTCTCCCTGGCGTACATAGGCAACGAAGGACGCACGGTGCTGACTGCAGACTGATAATGAGGAGAGGATTAATATTCAAGCCCAACATTTATATCTCCGTTGATAGGATACACGGGCTAATTGAGCTAATTCTCCACTGCGCGGATTTATCTTGATGTCCACTATTTATTGCTCGTCGTTCCAGGTATGAGTTTCTATTTCCAACCTCCAACGTGCAGCTCAGACATTCACGCACCTTTGCTTCACCTGTCGTGCTGTATTAATGTGTCTGAAATCATGAAATGTCCCTGCACGTGTCACATTCAACGCACAAAAGCAGGTATGTTGCACTTTGATCTCAGCCGGTAAGGCAATAAGCAAGCGAGTAATTACAGAAAAAAAAGTAGGGACAAATAACACATTTTATATAGACACATCCTTCTGAATGCCAGCATGCTTCGTCTGTATGGATGCATTAATATACAAAACATACTGTGTTGTATTGTTTCCATATTTTCTACATTTGTTATTATTGTTATTTTCTTACTGATATTTCACAAAATCATCTTAGAGCAAAGCTTACTGAGGAGGTGCCTAAAAATGTCTCAGCTGTTAAATAAGAGGAATTGGCAAAAAAACTCTCACTGCAACACGAAACAATCGCCAGCACCAGAAACAATGGGTAAAGTCTTTACTAGCGTCTACAAGACAGTTTCAGATGAGAAATAATAAATTTGTAATTTCGTTTGAGTTCCGTGAATGGATGTGGCTGTAGAATAAACATATATCAAGTGTTTGATAATTAGGGAAAGGCTATACCAAGTAGCAGTTAAAGGGTTAAAATCATAAAAATCAGCTGCTTTGCGAAAAAGGAAGGAAGTAGAGAGGAGATTTAGTTCCTCCTACAGAGACCGCAATTGGGAGTCTTTGATAGAGGACGATGTTGAGTAAAAACATCCTCCGTGAATAGGCAGTGCAGTTACAACACCAGCTGGAAACCTTTACTGGAGAAGTTAGAGGAGGACAGCATTAAATGGAAACTTTAGTGATGGAGGACAATGTTCCACTTGAGGCTTCATAAATCTGCCGTCATCAAACTATGCCAAACTAGCAACACAAAGGGATACGTCGCCGGTATTCAAGCTCTGGCTTGGTTCTGTTCCACACATGGAAAGTACACAGAATATCACAGAATATATTGCAATTCTCTTAAATTATTTGGTGCGATGATAACTTAGATTGTGATGTCAAAAGTTAGTGGTGTTAAAATCCAGTCTATTTCTCATGCCGCCTCTCTCTCTCTCTCTCTCTCTCTCTCTCTCTCTCTCTCTCTCTCTCTCTCTCTCTCTCTCTCTGTTATTTTTTTTTCTCACAATCGGTATTTACACATTTCTCAAAACACGATATCTTTTTTCACCTGCTCCCGCCATTCGGTTAAGTGCACAGGTGACAAGAACTTTCGTCAACGATTAATGCAAATTTGCTTACTGGTAAAAATACTAACGGTGCCCTTTGTTCTACACTTCCACGGCTGGACGAGAGTAAAGATGCGAGGGAGGAGGGAAGTAGGGTGACGAAGACGAGAACAGGAAACACAATAGTGGGAATATTAGGAAGAAGTAAGGAAAATGAAGACAGGACGGGAGGCAAGAAAAAAAAAAAGTGAAAAATACAACAATGCATGTGGGAGGTGAGAATAGCAGGATGATGAAGATGAAGGCTGAAAGACTTAGGACAAAACTAGAAGAAAGAAAAGCGAGAAATGGGTTAAGAAAGAAAATAATGAAAATAAGAAAAGACAAGGAAAAAAAGTAAAGGAAATAAAAGAAAACTCATGCAAGGGTAAGTGTCGATTACTGCAGCGACGAAGGAACAAGGTTGCATATAAAAATTGTACGGGAAAGGTGATGAAGGTAATTTGGCAGAAAACGTGAGGAGGTAAGTGGAAGAGCAGGTGGAAGAAAAGATTGTTTGGCAAGTAAAAAGGAAGGAGGTGAGGGAAAAGAGAAAACCTGAAAAAAAAAAAAAAAAAAAACCATAGTGAAACACACACACACACACACATATATATATATATATATATATATATATATATATATATATATATATATATATATATATATATATATATATATATATATATATATATAGATAGATAGATAGGTAGAATTTATTGACCATAAGCCTTGTAAGGACAGTGCATGAAAAGAAAATTTAAAAATACGGGTAAATTTGTTATGATAGAGTAAAAGAAAAAAAAGAGACAACGGAAAAGTGAAAGATAAAGGAGGAAGATGAAGGAGGACGTTGGCAGAGGAAATTATGGTATAATGAAGAGAAAATCAAGAAAAGGTGTAAAGTAAAGGAGAAAGACCTGGAGAAAGACGGGCATGTAGAGATGGAAGGAGCGTCAAGACAGGAGGATGGAAAATGTGGATGATGGAAAGCAGGTGGGAGGAGGAAGTTGGAAAAGGAAATGATAGTATGCAAAAGGTCGGAAAATCAAAATTACGGAAAGGCTGAAGGTAAAGGAAAAAGATACAAAAGGAGAAGAAAGAGATCCATGGACCTTGAATGGAAAAGGTGGAAGATGGAAGGCAGGTGGAAGAAGGAAGATGGAAAAGGAAATGATAATACGTATGCAAAAGGTCGGAAAATCAAAATTCCGGAAAGACTGAAGGTAAAGGAGAAAAATACAAAAGGAGAAGGAAAAAGAAACCCATGGACCTTGGATGGAAAAGGTGGAGAGTGGAGGGGAAGGTGAAGGGAAGTTGGAGGCTTTAAGGAGAAACTCAAGCTGAAAGGCACGGCAGAGATGGAATGACTGACGGCTTTAAAATATACTTCCAAGGTGGCACAGCAGCAAGAGTGACTGGCCACGGGAACCTTGTTAAATATATAGAAAACCCAACCTGCAAAAGAGAAGAACTGAGTGAGGAGGCAAGTAGACGAGAAAAAATGAATAGAGAAATAACAACAGGAATCTCGAATAAAAAAATAGAACTAAAGGACATAGAAGCAATGAAAGAATATTAGGAAAATGAAGAATATAAAAGTA
The DNA here is from genome assembly GCF_017591435.1 of Portunus trituberculatus. Classification (NCBI taxonomy): domain Eukaryota; kingdom Metazoa; phylum Arthropoda; class Malacostraca; order Decapoda; family Portunidae; genus Portunus; species Portunus trituberculatus. The sequence goes on from NC_059298.1 coordinate 4,942,206, forward strand.
TGCAAGTAGAAACAAAGTAACAAGCGAACAGACCGCCAGATGAGATGACAAAGGAAGAAAGTTTCGAAGAGAAAGAAGAGGAAAGGTACTTGTACTATAAATGGAGGTAAAAGGGCACAAATAATGGAAGAATATCAGAATAAAAAAAAAGTAAAAAAGCAGGAAAATGGATATAACATAGCAAGCGAGTAGTCAGGCAGATGAGAAGGGAAATGAAAGAAATTAGCACAAAGATGAAAAAAAGGAAAAGAAAAAAAAAGAGTGGAAACAAAACTAAACTGCTCAGAAATAATAGAAGAATATCAACGAAATGCTAAATACGAAAAGAACCAAACAGAAACAAGCTAATTAGATTAACAGATGAATGTTAACAAAGGGAGATGAATAAAGCAGGGTACGAAAAGGAATAGAAGCCATAATAGAGAAGGAATATTAAGAAACTGTGGGCTATGACATTAGTGCAATATCATGAGTGAAGGAGTGAGAGGACGCGAAGAAAGGAAAGGGAAATGAATAGAAGGATGGCATAAAGGGAGCCTGAATACAAACAGAGCTGAAAAGGAAGAAAATAGAGGAGGACGAAGGGAAGGAGATTCAACAGAAAGTGGGCGGCGGAAGGAAATGAAGAATGTAGAGTAAGAGAGAGAGAGAGAGAGAGAGAGAGAGAGAGAGAGAGAGAGAGAGAGAGAGAGAGAGAGAGAGAGAGAGAGAGAGAGAGAGAGAGAGAGAGAGAGAGAGAGAGAGAGAGAGAGAGAGAGAGAGAGAGAGAGAGAGAGAGAGAGAGAGAGAGAGAGAGAGAGAGAGAGAGAGAGAGAGAGAGAGAGAGAGAGAGAGAGAGAGAGAGAGAGAGAATATGAAGGCTGCTTTCCATACAATTAACAGCTCCAGAATGGAATCTTTATAAACATCTGTAAGAATAAAGGAGGGAATGAAAAAAATAGATTTTGCAATTTCTACCCAGTTTAAAGATTGGAGACGGTCACAGAACACGTAAAGATGCTTGAGAGGGACTGATGATTAAGGATAAATGTACAAAATAAGTCAAATCATTAATCTTATTTACTGTTACCATTTACTAGTATTAACCCCTTCAGTGCCAGGACATGTTTTTTATATGGAGATTGAAATAGTGGAGACTGTGGCCATTAACCTTCTGGCCTGCAAAGACCCTCCCTAATGTCAATAAAATGATCTAATATCTCCCAAAACTCATGGTAAATATGCGTCTCAGTACTGAAGGGATTAAGTAAAAAAAATATTTGCAAGGATATACTCGTATAGAAAATAAATTGTGTTTTTGGGGGCTACAGGGTGATTCCAAGAGACTAGTAAAATTAGCAGTACAGGTTGTGCAAGGATTAAGAGTATTACAGACTTAGATTACCAAGGGGTAGGAAAAACACAGGTATTTAGTTAATCATTTTGTGACAGTATGGTGCCTAAGTTTGGAGTTCAATAAAATACAGTACAATTCCTATAAGTATTCGTGAGTTATGAGAATTATAGGATAAATTTAGTAGTAAGAGCATTAATTTCAAGTAAGAAGGATAAGGAAAAGAACTCAATATTTTCCAACAGTGTGGTGCTAAATTGTGAATGAAGTCATGTGTTCTCGCTTAGTTCACAAAAAGAATAATGCATGTAATGTAGAGAGGAAAGCTGGCCCTAAATATTGATCCTAATCATACTCACGATTTACAGAAAAAAAGTTCAAATATGACGTGATCAGTATCTTCCCATAACTATGCCTTTCACTGCTATAGCTGGAATCCATTAGCAGTCTAAGATATGTAAAAACTATTTCTTTCTACGCAGGGAACGTTAATAAGGTATTTTCCATGTTGTAGATTTAATTACCCTTTCAGTGCTGGAACACATTTTAACCTTGAGTCTTGGGTGTGACTAGACGATTTTATTTACATTAGGAAGGATTTATGGAGGTCAAAAGATAAATTGGCCAGATTCTTCCCTATTTCTATCCTCACATAAGTTTCTGAAGCTGTATAAAATTACCAAATAGTAACCAGAATGAATATTAAAACGCGTCATTGTACTGAAGGAGTTAAATGTGCTTTGAGTTTGTAAGAAAATTTCGAAAAATTGTCTGGAAGCGAAAGAATTTGAATGATAATAATTTTGTACTTGATAGAGAAATGCTGTATCATCAATTTCTCTGTCTATTTATAAAACATTCAATAGATCAAGATTTCTATTAAGTCGTGCATATAACCCCTTCAGTACCATGACGCGTTTCCATATCCATTCTGCTTACTATTTGGTGATTTTATTCAGCTTCAGAAACTCATATGGGGTTAAGATAGTGAAGAATTTGGCCACTAATCATCTGACCTCCATAGACAATTCCTAACGTAAATCTAATCGTACACAAATCTCAAGACAAAAAGGTGTCCCAGTATTGAAGAGGTTAAAAGCTAGTCTATGAACCACATAATATTTGTCCTCACTCATCTTTAGCTCAATGCACAAAAACACAAGGAAAATCCGTCCAATAACTTCGTCCTAATTAGAAAAAAACATTAATCATAAAAAAAAAATCGATAAAAACAGTTTTCCCTCCAAGTACTGTCTCTCCCATAGCCATCCCTCCTATCTGGGGCGGCCGAACCACGTGGTAGGGGCGCCAGTCTTTACGAGGAGTGGGCATCGATACACTCGTAAACCTACAGCGGTCGTGCGGCGGGGCGCTATAACATTCACTTATGCTTACTTTTACACCTTTCTTCACCGCCGATACATTGCCGAGATAGTGGTAGTAGTAGTAATGGTAGTAGTGGTGGTGGCGGTGGTGGTGGTGGTGATGATGCAGCTGGTGGTATTTAAGTAAAGGTTAAGGCGACTCCCAACCTTCTCCACGCTATAGAAAAGGTTGAGAAGCGCCTTTATCCCGTGTTACAGCCATGAAGGTGTGTTCGTGTTGCTGTTGCTTCTTCTCTTGTGCGTTCTTGTTGCTGCTTCTTCTTCTTCTCTTGTGTGTTCTTGTTGCTGCTTCTTCTTCTCTTGTGCGTTCTTGTTGCTGCTTCTTCTTCTTCTCTTGTGTGTTCTTGTTGCTGCTTCTTCTTCTTCTCTTGTGTGTTCTTGTTACTGCTTCTTCTTCTTCTCTTGTGTGTTCTTGTTACTGCTTCTTCGTCTTCTCTAGTGTGTTCTTCTTGCTGCTTCTTCTTCTTCTCTTGTGTGTTCTTGTTGCTGCTTCTTCTTCTTCTCTTGTGCGTTCTTGTTGCTGCTTCTTCTATTGTGTGTTCTTGTACCTTTTTCTTCTTCTTTTCTTCAGTATGTTATTGTCGATTCTTGCCCTCCTCCTATTTTCTCAGTTTTGTTTTGTATTAGATA
>NC_059298.1:4950553-5008053 GCF_017591435.1 Portunus trituberculatus
GAAGAAGGTGAAAAGAAATATGAGGAGCCACAAGGACGGTAGAACGTTCCGGAATCAAACTCATCAACAAAATTTTCGCCCGGCGCAACAGGATCAGGGAAAAGATACCAGCGTCCAGACACTTCACTTGGCCTTGACTTGGGCACCTGACGGGAACCTTTAATTACGAGGGACGTCCACGGGGAGCCTTCAGGGAGCGACACTGCAACGCCGACGCAGACAAGACAGGCGGCGGAGTGTGGACACTGAAATAGCATCAATATCGTTCATTTGGAGGCGAAAACTCGTAAAATTCTCAACGCACACTATAGCAGGTGAAGGGAACGAACACGGCAGGGAAAGATGAAATTTAAGGGTCCATGCCGTCAGGGGAAAAGATTAATATATGGGAGAAGGATGTCCGGACGGCTAAGGCTTCCCGAAACCTGTAAGGACAGCTAAGATGAAGGATGAGTAGAGGTGAAGGCATGGACGGGAGGAAGGAAGGAAAGGGACGTGATGAAAGGTGGAACCAATAAGTTTTGTACTGTTGTAAGTTTTCTCTAGTTTTTTTTTTATGTTAGTTTGTATTATTGTTTTTTTCCTTGCATTTTCTATCTATTCGTTTTATTTCTTCGTGCATTTTGTATCTATGCAATTAATTACTTTTTCCTTTTGTTACTTTGCATTGTTGGTTCATTTGCCACAAGGAAAAAAAATTGAAAACCCGCAATTTCTTACCTCTAGAAACATGCAAGACACAAGACGTACATTTAAATAACACATATCAATCAATATAATTGAACATTAGACTTATAAGGAGGCAATGGAAATCAGGAGATGGAGAAGTAGGACCAATAAAGAGTGCCAGCCTCTAACTACAGAATTACATGTATTACTTTGCCTAATCCTAAAAAAAAGTAAGAGCCCGCTGCAGATCAGTAAAGATGCATATATAGAAGAGTATTGCACGAGAGAGACGCAACCTTGAGACTGAAGCAAGACAAGAGGATGGATATAAAGATTGCATTCATGACCTTTAAGAGAGGGATCTAGTGGAGAGTATCGTCACCAAAGAACATTGTCACCGCGCACCAAGAGACACTATAACATCTGACTACTGATTGGTGACATAATGGGATGGATTAAGTAACTGAGTCCTTGGAAATAATAAACCACGAAAAAGGAAAGATTGATAGCATGATATTGGTAACACGTTGTGAAAGAGACAAAGAAAAGTGGTCAATGGATTCCTTAGAAGTAGCAAATAATAATAATAATAATAATAATAATAATAATAATAATAATAATAATAGTAATAATAATGACCGTAGATTATTTTGATGATACGATGTGATGAAAAGACATGACGGGTGAGTGAGTTCTTGAAAATAACGAATAATAAATATTAATAAAAGAAAAAAGATCTCTGTCTTGTGCTCTTGATGACAAAATGAGTGAAACAAAAAAAAAAAAAATAAATAAAACAGATACATGATCATTAACTAAGTGCTTGGAGATTTAAAAAAATTACGATACCAAAACATAAAAAGCTCTGTCGTATAACTATTTTCGTATCAAGTATTTCACTTCAGTATCATATCGAGAAAAAAAGGAACATTTTGGAAAACGTCTTATTACTATTTTATCATGCCAGAGTCTCATTTACTCATCTTTTTCATTGGTTGCGGCTTCAATAATCAATTACAATACTCGAGACTTTGGCTCATTCAGTACGGCAAACTATTTCAACATTTTTTTTTTTAATTACCAACAGCTTGTCCAAAGAGAATAGAACACTGACAAGTGGACGGGAAAAAAAGTGATGATTTAAAACATTTGATTATGTAATGTATAATCTCAAAATTTGCATAATCCTCTTGTGATATCCAGAATGCAACAAAACTAATGGCGTGGCACTGACTAGGATTAACAGTTATCACCGGCTAAAATACTCAAAATAACAATGGAATCCTAAAGAACATCCAAACCAAAATAAAGATTCACTCACAGAACTAAAGATGATAACAGCTGTGAAAGTAATCAATTATCTTCACTCAGCCGTCACTGGCTATCATAGAATACAATGAAATATCAATGACTACTACTATGACTTTTAAGACATTTGTCCCTGAATTTCGGAAACTCACTTGACCTTTAAGAGAACTGACAACCCAGTGGGCTTTTTTTTCCCATTTTTTGTTGCCCTTGGCCAGTTGCCCTTCGTACTTAAAAAAAAAAAAGACTATGACTACTTTTTAACCCCTTCTATACTGAGACGCAATTTTTACTTTGATTTAGGAGTGTGATTAGACGATTTTATTGACATTAGGAAGGGTTTATGGAGGTTAAAAGATTAATGGCCACAGTCTTCACTATTTTCATCCCAACATAAGTTTCTGGAGCTATATAAAATCACCAAACAGTAAGCAGAATGAATATGGAAACGCGTTATGGTACTGCAGTGGTTAAAACTACAGTGGACGTTGCTGGGGTTCTCAAAGGTGTTTTCATGATTACCGTGGAGGTTGACAAGAATTCCCCGCCATCAGTGAGAATGACGACATCGATGGAAACCCGATCAATACGTAATTTTTGTGACTCTTGTAAACATAATTGATGAGAGAACAGCGTTGAAAAATACGAGTCTTAATTTATTGATAATGATGATGATGATGATGATGATGATGATTATGATGACAATGGTGTAAAAACAATGAATATGAATAACCCCTTCAGTACTGGCAGGCATTTTTATCATGATTTTCTGGTGTGATTAGACGATTTTATTTACAATAGGAAGGGTCCATGGAGTCTCAACTATTTTAATCCCCCACATAGGTTTCTGAAGCTGTGTAAATCGCCAAATAGTAAGCACAATATATAGTAAAACGCGTCAAGGTACTGAAGGGGACGATGATGGGAATAATGACTATCTCTACTGTATACGTAAGCTGGGAGTAAGAAAGGTCCGGTGAGTGTCAAGGAGCGGTGAGGAGGCTGGTAAGTTATTTTCTCCGTCCCAGAATAGACAGTCGGAAGGTCACGAGCTCCCTGCAGCTATCACGGTAAAAGGCTAGAGTTCCCGGCCCGACTAACACGTGAGGAGCTGCGCAAATAAATGTGTGATCCATCGCTAAACTTTCTGGAAATAAAGAGCACGTAAATGTTTTAGTTACTGAAATATACGAGGAGTCTGATGGGCAAAGTTGGCGTGGACTTGTGATATATTAATGTTTTTTCTTATAAGATCAGTAGCCCTCATTTGTTCTAGAAGCCAGTGTGGGAGAGGGCATAAAAATTGCACATTATATAGGTATGGCAAACATACACACAAAAAGACGATTAACTGAAGGAAAAGAGATAAGAAAATAAAGAAAAAATGCAGCTACTTTGAGGAAAATGAAGAAAATAAGATAGAGAACAATATATAGAGCAGAAGGTAACATCTAATAAGAGGGAGAGAGATAAAGAAAAAAAATGTAATTAGAGGGAGAAAGATAAGGAAGAAAATGTTAATTAAAAGAAGAATAATATATACAACACAAAATAACTAATTCGAAGAGAAGAGGTGACAAACTTAACTGAAAAAAAAAAGAAAACTTGAGCATTACATGTCCCAAAAATAAGAGTTAATTGGAGCGAAACTAAGATAATGATCAGCTGTAGTAAGAGTAAGGTCACCAGCCGACACACATGAGGTAAGAACTCAATTTCTTTTATCTTGATTTATTGTGGAAAAGAAATCCTGAAAGGTGGACATTATGGCCATGAAACGACAAAGGACGAGGCTGGGCTCCTAACAAAAACTACAAATGAGTAAATGATAATAATATGAATATGAAGACATCTAAAAGTATGTAATAATGATAATACTTCTACTACTACTACTACTACTACTACTACTACTACTACTACTACTCTACTGCAACTGCTACTGCTTATGTTGCTGCTGCTACCACTAATGCGTTTGTGAGTCCCACATGCCACTTTTCGAAGAAGAAAAAAGAAGATAAGAAGCGTGACTTAAGAGCAGTGGTTAAAAAAAAAAAGTTTGAATAGGATGGTTTGGAAATGACTGGGGGAGGAATGAATGGTGAGAGATTAATGATGATAATGGTGATTGATAACCAGATGTTCATGTACAAATGTACAATCACCATCACCTAACTGAAGCTAATAATGACAGTGATGATGGTGATGCTAATAATCAATGCGTTCATGTGTCATCACCTGACTGACACTAAAAGTGACGATGGTAATGACTATGATAGTTGTGTGTTAATGTACAACACCATCACCATCATCATCACATAACTAAGTGTAATAATGATAATGATGACAATGGCAATGAATGAGTGTTCATGAATCACAACAACCACCACCACCACCACCATCACCAACAATTGACTGAGTGACCAGCGTCCCTCATTAAACAATGAGGAAGAGGAGACAGCAGTGAGTCAACCCACTCTCATAAAGCTTATAGTAAAGTCCCTTCATGCTGCTTTTCTATCTTTCTTCTTTCCCCCTTCCCTTCCTTCCCACTTTCCAGCCCAGCCCTCAGTCGCACCCTCTCCGCCTCACGCTATCCCAGTTTCCACCATGTGACACTCTTTTGTTTCCCCGTCACTCGTATTCCCAGCGCTGCACTCCACCCCACCTGACCGCTAGCGAGAGCCTGTTCCCTGTTTCTGTCACCTGCACTGCTTGTTTCTGATCGTTTATGTATTTTCAGCCCCACACAATTTGCTTTGCATACGCCTGGCTTGCGACTGCTATGCTAAAACTTTTGTAAATAAGTGAGTGTGCATGTATATATTTGTGTATATAACACACACACACACACACACACACACACACACACACACACACACACACACACACACACACACACACACACTTTTCAGAGTCAAAACAAGAAGAAAGGAATACAAAAGGAAAACCAAGAATAGAGATAGAAAACAAGGGAGGATAATGAGGAGAAGGATGTGCAACAAGGGATAAAACACACACACACACACACACACACACACACACACACACACACACACACACACACACACACACACACACACACACACACAAACATACGCTTAACAAAATCTGAAGTGTCAAAGCAAACATACTCACGCACAAAAAAAAAAAAAAAAAAAAAACCGTTTCCAAAGTGTCCTAACAGTCGGGGAATAAATTCAAGAGGAGGTTGAAAGAATGCTATTTTTTCCCATTTGGTTTAATACTTGCCTGGTAATCATAGCGTTCAATCTTTTATTAATCTATTCACATTTCATCGGTGCGAGCAAATACCGTGACCAACGAACTATCACAATACTCAATATCAAAATTCATAAATGGGCCGGCCAACTGCTGCTATTATTATGCTGAATTAATATTTTGATGAAGGGTTTTTTGGTATAAATACTGATAATGCTCTCTCTCTCTCTCTCTCTCTCTCTCTCTCTCTCTCTCTCTCTCTCTCTCTCTCTCTCTCTCTCTCACATACATACATTCATACCTCAATTTCCTAAGCATCGATCAATTACACAACTGCTTAACATAATACAGCCTGTCTGCTAGTCACGGAGGATGCAATAAAAAAAAAGAAAGGAAAAAACCGCCGGTCTTACTCCGGTACAACATTATCTCTTACATACGGAAATAATTATTGCACTCCTGAAAACATCTACCTGTTCGTGGAGTCTAGACTAGAATCATCATTGCTCTTCAAAAAATCATAGCATGGAATATAAAATGATGGATAAGAATCGCCATTTCTTTCTTTTTCCACGGACAGTTTAACTCACGGAGACACAAACTTATTACCGCTGTGTGGAGTGTGTAATGTTAACTATAAATAGCTCAGAAACACAGACTTTTTAATTAATTGTAGAGAGAAAACAAATATAAATCAGTTAAGTACGCTACGATAGACTTAGAAAAGTATTGGTAGTAATTCTGTTTTATTAGGGCTAGGGCGGTGCCTTCCGACAGATGGCTTGGTTTTCTCACATTCGGGAACCGTTATCCGGGATGGATGTCCTTCCTTCCCTCGGACCGTGACCAGGATTCGAACCCATGCGCTTGTGGACTCCTCCGTCCCCAAAGCAAGCGCGATCCTACTGTACCATTGATACTAATTTTGCGAGACTAAAGTTCAGAGAACTAAAGATATAATAGATGAATGCAAAGACTAATAATTTTTCCACAAACATACTAACAATAAGGTAGAACTAAAAGAAATAACTTAAAAATTTACAGATAGAGATATATTTTAAAGACTTCGGTGAAATTTTTTGCTCTTGCCTTAGACATATCAAAAAACTTTGACAGAATCTTGCACAAAACTTTGATCTCCAAATTACCCTCTTACGGCTTCTATCCTCTCTGCAACTTCATCTCAGGTTTCCTCTCCGACCGTTCTATTGCTTCTGCGATAGACGGCCGCTGCTCATCTAAATTTTACTAACAGTGGTGTTCCTCATGGTTCTGTCCTGACATCCACTCTTTTCCTAAATTCTTCCTATTCATCAATGATCGAAAACTATAATGATCGAATCAAACTTCTTGTCTTATTCACACCCTACACGTTTCCACGTCACTTTATAGACGATCAACCCTTCAAGATCACGCAGGGACCCCACAGAACGCCTGACTTCTAATTTCTCTATGATTTCTGATTTGGGCAGAGAAAACTTAGTGACGTTCGATGCCTCAAAAACTTAATTTCTCCATCTATCAACTAGACACAACCTTCCAAACAACTATCCACTCTTTTTCAATGACACTCAACTGTCCCTCTTCTACACTGAATATCCTCGGGGTGCCCCGACCACCTTCTTAGAATAAAGAATATCTCTCACCACACATTCATGCTATACCACAAAACACCAGCTTCACGAAAGCGGCAGATGAAAATAGAGGAAATATGTAACACACTCCAATGAAAAAAAGAAGAAAAAAAAAAAAACTGCGCCAGAAATTAATCCTCTCACTAAAAGCTTGCGTGTGATAAAACCACGTGTACATTGTCTCTCTCTCTCTCTCTCTCTCTCTCTCTCTCTCTCTCTCTCTCTCCAGCAAACCTATAAAGAGAGAGAGAGAGAGAGAGAGAGAGAGAGAGAGAGAGAGAGAGAGAGAGAGAGAGAGAGAGAGAGAGAGAGAGAGAGAGAGAGAGAGAGAGAGAGAGAGAGAGAGAGAGAGAGAGAGAGAGAGAGAGAGAGAGAGAATGTACACGTAGTTTTATCACACACAAGCTTTTAAAGAGAGGATTAGTTTCTGGCAATGTTTTTTTTATAATAATGATCACATGATCCATTCCTTTGACAATCTGAAGACACTTTCGAAAGAATTGCGAGGAGACACTTCTGTGATGCTAACAGGAAGACAACTAATCGAATATGGTCCACAGCATCACCTTTTGTAATATATATGAAGTCAATCACATATCACACTGGTCTTGGATGCAGTGAGTGATATTCCATTCACAATCTCCTGACAAAGATGTGTCTCAGGTTCATGAATTACCATGATTTGTGGAGTTGCATGCGTCCATCCCGAGGCGTGACTGCTGGAGGCTTGACGCGGAGTGATTGGCCATGAACAGTGAAGCCAAATTTGGTTGCTAGTGAGGAGGAGGAGGAGGAGGAGGAGGAGGAGGAGGAGGACGTGCGTGCAAAAAACATGGCTGTAGCCTTTGAAAACAGTCGTAGTGGGAGAAAAGTGTTTTAGAATAATAGCTAAAATCGTGGTGGTGATCAACGCTTACACAAATGGCTATTTCTCTTTCCACGCAACATGTATATTTTGTGTGGCGAGTTTATACAGAGCGTGGATTAAAGCCAAACCAACAAATTACACTCTACGGTATTTAAATTGCAAATCAAGGCTCGGGGTTGGTTGAATCTATGAACGTGGCTGGGCAGGCGAGGGTGGAGCGGCAGGCGAGGGCGGTGGGGCGCGTGGCTGCAATAAACACTCCACTCTTATAATGGAAGTGAACAGCTCATGTGCCCTTTCAGTGTAACCGCGGCGTGAACAGCTGCAGGCCTGCCAGTGTCATGTCAGATGCCAAGGAGAACATTTACAATTGTAACTTGAAAGAAACGACAAAACTAAACTTCCGCTCAGCCAAACTTCCTGACACTGGCAGGTCCCGATACAGCCGAGCATGCACACACGCACATCTCCCATCTAGTCACCCAACCAGCCACACATTAACAAACGTATATATCTATTAACACAGCCACATGCGCCCACCTAATCACCCATCCAACAACACAATACCCATTCATACATATGCCAAACGCCAACCAACTCACCCATTCACCAACACTAACATATGCACACCCACACATCTATTCACATATCTACACACACACGCCCACCTAGTTATCCTTCCACTAACACTATAACATATGCACATCCACCCACCCACACATCTATTGAAATATCTACCCACACACGCCTACCCAATCACCAATCTACCAGCACAACACATGTCCTTCTATAACCTACACGTCTCTTTTTGCTTCGTCTACGTTCCCAAGGCAAAAGAGCTGTCACCACCAGATTAAGAACAGAATTAGGACAGCCAACAATAGCAACAAACTGCTAATATCAGAGCGTTTTCACCTTGAGGCAGCGAAGCTTTGCCAGAAACAATATTAAGATGAAGTCTGCATCATGTTTCGCTCAACAATAAAGTTTGATGCATATGTTGTAATTTGGTGATTCGAAGGATAATTATGCGAAAATAACTAAAGAAAAGAATGCCTCATAATTACACAGCACGTGTATGATAGGTAGTCGGTTTATGAGTGTATGGTTGGGCAAGTGAGTGGAACTGTGGTGGAATGGAATTGAAGCCTAACAACTTATTTTCTAACATTCTTACACAAGCACGGCAAAAAAGTACCTTCCCCACAACACTGTCAGAAAAATAAATTTTTCTAAAATTTTTCACTGAACAAACTCCACATCCAGACTTTCTCTCTCTCTCTCTCTCTCTCTCTCTCACACACACACACACACACACACACACACACACACACACACACACACACACACACACACATACACACGCACACAAACACACACACACTAACTAACTAATGAAGAGATCTGGAAAAGACCAACACATTTTTTTTTTCTAACGTAGCACAGCGACTGTTTGGTAGCGGGATGAGAGGCGAGAGGAGAGGGTAGGTGGCGGGGAAAAACACTGCTTTAAGTCTTCTGGCAGCACGAATAAACGTAATTGGGAGTATGGCTGTAGTGGTGGTGGGAGGCTAGTAATTACACGAGGAGGAGGAAGAAGAGGAGGAGGTGGGGGAGGAGGAGCAGATAGAAGCCAAGAAAGAAGAGAAGTCAAAATATCAATGAAATACTGAAGAGGAAAGTAAGAGCGAGATATTAACAGTGAAATTTTCATATAAAACACACCAGGAGAGAGAGAGAGAGAGAGAGAGAGAGAGAGAGAGAGAGAGAGAGAGAGAGAGAGAGAGAGAGAGAGAGAGAGAGAGAGAGAGAGAGAGAGAGAGAGAGAGCAGTGCAGGTATAAGCCAAGGAGAAGGAATGACTTTGGGAGGGAGTAGAGCAACAACACGTGGGAAATTCAGAGAGACAGACAAGACTGCAGAAAGCGACCACAGACATCCGCACTGACTGACACACTCATTAGGCAGACAGACAGTAAATTAGAGAGAGAGAGAGAGAGAGAGAGAGAGAGAGAGAGAGAGAGAGAGAGAGAGAGAGAGAGAGAGAGAGAGAGAGAGAGAGAGAGAGAGAGAGAGAGAGAGAGAGAGAGAGAGAGAGAGAGAGAGAGAGAGAGAGAGAGAGAGAGAGAGAGAGAGAATTTTGTCATTCTCTTTTGGTTAAACTTTTGCTGTTGTCTTAGATATATCAAAAGATTTTGATACAGTCAAGAAAAAAGCTTTAATATCCAAATTACTCTCTCTGTAACTTTATCTAAAGTTTCCTCTCCGACCTTTCTATTGTTCCTGTGGTAGACGGCCACTGTTTTAAATCTACTAACAACGGTGTTCCTCAGGGTTTTGGCCTGTCACCCACTATCTTCCTATTATTCATCAATGATCCTCTAAATTAAACTTCTTGTTTTATCCATTCCTAAGCTAATACATTTTTTCACGTCTTTTTAGAGACAACCAATCTTTCAGGAAGTAAACCGATCCCACAGGGACACTATAAAATGCCTGATTTTTTATCTCTCTAAAATTTGTGACTGGGGAAGAGATTACTTAGTAGTGTCCAATGCCATAAAAACTCAATTCCTCCATCTATCAAATTTCAGACAACTATCCCCTTTTCTTTAATGATACTCATCTGGTCCCTTCTTCTACACTGAATGTCCTTGGTTTGTCCTTTACTTATAATCTAAACTGGAAACTTCACATATCTTTCTTCTCTAGCTAAAACACCGTCTATGAAGTTAGGTGTCCTGAGTCATCTCCACCAGCTTTTTTTTTCATCCCCAACTGTTAACTTTGTGCTGGGACCTTATCCGCTCATGTACAGAGTATTCTTCTCATGAAAGAGTCGGTTTCGCTTATACTGCTCTCTTGGATAGGGTGGAATCAAAAGCTTTTCGTCTCAATAAATCCTCTCCTCTAACTGATTGATTTCAACCTCTTTCTCACAGCAGCAATGTTGCGTCTTTTGCTATCCTCTACCGCTATTTTCATGCTAACTATTCTTCTGATCTACTTTCAATCGCATGGTATTTCTGCTAAGGTTAGAGCATGTCAGCATGTACCATATTGTTTTACATAAACATGGATCACATAATATTTTTTCATTCTTTCAATATGTGTGATATGCATTAATTCTATAGTATTCAAAGTTTATGTGATTTGTATGAGTACCAACACAATAATGATCAGCCTCTCGCTCGGAAAAAAAATAAACGAGACAATGTGCTAATACCTAGACGGAAACTCTTCTCTAAAAGACTAGTTAGTTCTGTACAATAATAATTCTCCATGTTGCAATGTTATTATCATTTCTCTTCTGTTAATTGTACAGGGATAATGGGGTTTGTGATGGCGGTAGCAATAGTTGATGGGGGGTGGGAAGAGACGGTGGCGGTGGCGGTGGTGGTATAAACACTGGAGGCGAAAACTCAATTAAAGCAAACAATATGCAGTTAGGTAGACTGGAAGTGCGAAGCAGTACAACTTTCGAGAGAGAGAGAGAGAGAGAGAGAGAGAGAGAGAGAGAGAGAGAGAGAGAGAGAGAGAGAGAGAGAGAGAGAGAGAGAGAGATAATTAGGTCAAAACACAATGGACAACACACGCAACTAAAGTCCTCCAACTCACGAACAACACTAACACACGCAATACACACACACACACACACACACACACACACACACACACACACACACACACACACACACACACACACATATATATATATATATATATATATATATATATATATATATATATATATATATATATATATATATATATATATATAAAAATCATTCTCCCCTAGGGAAAAGCACTAAGAGAGGAAGCTAATACTAAATAAACCGTTCCAGAATTCTTCAAAACACAAACACCAATTAAAAACACCCTTAAAACAATAGAAGCCCACAAAACACTCCTAAAACTGTTAAAAATCCTCAAAAACAATACCCATGAAAACAAACACTTATTAAAACACACAATGTAAACAAAAACTTCTAAAGCATCTCTAGAACATGACAAAACGTTTAAAATAATTAAACATATACATTAAACTACAAAAACATTCTTATTAAACAGTAACGCACACAAAAAACACCATTAACCCCTTCAATACTGGAGCGCATTTCTACCTTGAGTTTTGATTAGATTAGACGATTTTATTGAATTTAGAATGGGTCTATGGAGGTCAGAAGATTAATGACCACAGTCTTCACTATCCTAATCCCTATATGAGTTTCTGAGGCTGTATAGAATCACCAAATAGTAGCCAGAATGAACAAGAAAACGCGTCATGATACTAAAGGTTGAAATAAACGAAATCCAAAAGAACACTCTTAAACACACACAAACCCATTGAAATACTCCTAAAAGAAAAGAAACACCAAAACATCCCTAAAATAAATAAAACAACTTTGCACACCAAAAACATTACTAAAAGAAAATCGAAGAATATTTAACACTTTTAAATTCACACACAAAAAAATCTTTGAAAAACACACCTAAAACAAACAAAAACCTTAAAAAATGCCGTTAACCACTTCAGTACCATGACACGTCTTCATATTTATTGAGGTTACTATTAGATGATTTTATACAGCTTCAGAAACTCGTGGAAGGATTGAAATAGTAAAGATTCTCAATCATTAACCTTCTGACCTCCATAGACACTTGCTAGTCTAAATAAAATCGTCTAATCATACCTAAAACTCATAGTAAAAATGTGTCCCAGTACTAAAGGGGTTAAAAACACCCATAAAACAAGCAAAACCCCCCAAAAAGGAACCCTTAAAATCGAACAAAAGACACAAAAACATCCTAAATCAAAAGAAATCTCCACAGAACACCCAGAAACCAAATAAAAACACCACAATTCAATTCAATCCAACAAAAAAACGTTGAAACTAAACAGCCCCTAAAACCGACTCCCCTCTCCCTCCCAGCACACAAAATAAACCTAACCTAACCTAATAAAATCCAAGAAAAAATAAAACTCCAAAAGAAAAAGAAAAAAGAAAAAGCGGGGAATGGAACAACTTATATAAAGATTCCAATCCCTTAACCCCGTAACCCTGATCCTTTTTGGACGTAGATAACCCTGGCACGCGAGAGAAGATCCAAATCCCCTTATTCCCACATGCTACTTCCAAGGCGGATCACGAGCGATATTTTATGGCGTCTATTTATCGGCCTGCAAATCTTTCCGGATCCTATCACTTGGTTTCAGGTCTATTGAGTACACCTGAGAGAGCGAGAGCGAGAGAGAGAGAGAGAGAGAGAGAGAGAGAGAGAGAGAGAGAGAGAGAGAGAGAGAGAGAGAGAGAGAGAGAGAGAGAGAGAGAGAGAGAGAAGTGACGAGAAGAGCAACGGACAGGGCAGGAAGAAAGAAAGAAAGAAATTAATGAGAGAGGGAGACATGGAAGGAAGGCAAGGATGGGAGAAAAGAAACAAGGAGGGAAAGTAAAATGAGAAAATAAGGAGAAGGAGGAAAACAATATGAGAGGAGACAAGGAAGAAAGCAAGAGGAGGGAAGGTAATAATGAAGGAGATGAGGGAAGAAAGGAAGAGGAGAATGAAGGAAAGCAAGAGAGAGAGAGGCCAGGAGAAAAGGAGACAAAAAGGAAGGCAAGGGAGGGAGTGAAGGAGAATGGAGACAGGTAGGAGAGGAAGAGGAAGGAAAGAGACAAAGAGCCTAGGAATAAAGGAGAAACACTGTGTACAGACGTAAACTTTGGTAAGAAAGGAAGGAGAGAACGAAGGAGGGGAACAGAAGAGATGGAGGAAAGATAAGAAACGTGCTCTTTAAAAAGCAAAAAATAACAGTGCGAGGAGAAAAAAAAAGGAGAAGAGAAAGAGGAGTGCGAGGAAAGAAAAAATAACGGATCTCTCTCTCTCTCTCTCTCTCTCTCTCTCTCTCTCTCTCTCTCTCTCTCTCTCTCTCTCTCTCTCTCTCTCTCTCTCTCTCTCTATATATATATATATATATATATATATATATATATATATATATATATATATATATATATATACATAGTTTTAAACAGAAAAAAACTACGTTGGAAATAAAAAAGAAAAATACAATTTCTGTAAGGAATAAAAGGGAATGAAATTAGTAAAGGATAGAGGAGAGAAGGAATGGGTGAAGTAATTTTTGATTGGAAAAAAGAGTTGGAAACAACCTGGTAAACGAAAAAAGGAAGAGAAGAAGGAAGGAAGAAGAAAACTTAGAGAGGAAGAAAGAAAGTGGATGAGGAAGGAGAGTGAAGAAGAGAAAAGTTAGGAGGAAT
This sequence comes from Portunus trituberculatus, assembly GCF_017591435.1. Lineage (NCBI taxonomy): Eukaryota > Metazoa > Arthropoda > Malacostraca > Decapoda > Portunidae > Portunus > Portunus trituberculatus. Next base: position 4,964,529 of record NC_059298.1, read on the forward strand.
AGATGTAAAGTTTGTACGAACAGGAAGACAAGGAGGAGGAGGAGGAGGAGGAGGAGGAGGAGGAGGAGGAGGAGGAGGAGGAGGAGGAGGAGGAGGAGGAGGAGGAGGAGGAGGAGGAGGAGGAGGAGCAGGAGGAGGAGGAGGAGGAGGAGGAGGAAGTAGACGGAATTCCGAGATTAAGCCTAAGAGAGAGAGAGAGAGAGAGAGAGAGAGAGAGAGAGAGAGAGAGAGAGAGAGAGAGAGAGAGAGAGAGAGAGAGAGAGAGAGAGAATATCTTTTCCATTTCTATTGAAAGTGATCCATCCTTTCAAATCAGCGAACCAACTTATTCACGAATCCCACGACACTCTCTGCAACTCAATCTCGCCACTCGCTCAGGAAAAAAAAGAGATAGAAAAATAAACCAAATGCATATTGAAAACCACTCACACCCCTTCCTCTCTTCTGCCTCTCTTTCCCTACCTTCTGACCTACTACTCTTCTGATCCTCTTTATTTTCCTCCGTGTCTACCTCCTTTTCTCTTCCGTCTCTACGTATTTTTCCATCACTCTCTCCTATTCCTTCTACTACTACTACTACTACTACTACTACTACTACTACTATTCTTCTTGTTTTTGTAGATGCATCTCTTCTCTCCCTCCAAGTGTATCTTCATTTATCTCTTCTTTCTTCCATCTCTTCATTCTTCTCAACATTCCTTCTCCCAGGTTTTTCTCGCTCTTTTCTTCCATCTCTCCTTTTCTTAATTTCTTCATGAATCTCTATTCCTCATTTCAACTCTATTTTTGTTATTTCATCTCTAAATATTCTTCCTTCATCTCTCGTCAATCCGTCTCTCGATTTTTCCCTTCTCTCTTGTCCTTCGGTCTCTCTTGTTGTTCTCAGTTCGTCTTATATTCAAAATAATAATACAAAGGAAAGCCAAACAGCAACAGATCTTTTTGGTCCCTTCAAGGCTGTTTGTTATATACTTCTAACTAGCTACAGGGAAGAGAGACCGGGCAGCACAGGAGAAGGCTCCTTTCCACCCATCACTCTCTCCAGCTTTCGATGGCATGGAAAATAATCTGGAAAAGTACCATGCAGTATGGAAAAACTGACATAGAATTTTCACAGGAAAGAATGAAAGGAGATTCTACTATTCACCCTACGGTGAACTATTTATGTCTATCCGGAAAAAAAACACACACATGATAATAACAATAATATAATGTTTAACATTCGGACAAGAAGAGCTTGCTGGTGGTTAACTTTTAGATATTTGTCAATTTTACTTTTGAATGATGCAATAGAATTGTTGTTTACAATTTCTGAAGGGAGCTTATTCCAAATATTAACAATTCTATTAAAGAAAAGTGCTTTGTCTTGTAAGATTTGAAGCATTTGGGTGTAATCATAAATCCATTATTCCTTGTCATGCTAGAATGATTAATGATAAAATACTTATTAGCGTCAAGGTTATATATTTTAAGAAATTTGAAAAATTCAATTAAGTCTCCTCTTATCTTGTGCTTCGTGAAGCTGAATAGATTTAATGCTTCCAGTCGTTCTTCATACGGCTTATTTCTCAATTCCTTCTATTTCTTCCTCATTCCTGCTTGCCTTTCTTCTTCACTCTATCCATTTTTCTCTCCTGTCAATCTCCCGAACATCTCTTTCTCTCTCTTCCTTTGTTTCTCCATAAATTTTCCCTTCCTCTAAAACTATCTCCATGTCTCCACTTTTTTTTATTTTTTTTTATTTAAACTTAATGCACATAACATACATATTTTACACGTATGTTTACAGTTGGAGCTGAGTTCGTGAGCTAAGAGCGTGCACTGGCATGTGACGCTCATTCTAAAGCTGCTCCCGGGGACGGCATTGTGAGCGAGGGTGTTATAAAACTGTCACTGTCAGTTGCGCACCTCCTCGCCACTGATCAGCACTGTCATGTCAGGCACACGCACATCCCACGTCACTGTGTTTCACTGTCACTGTCAGGCATACTATTTTCCTCCACTGTCACTGTCAGGTGGAATTGCAGGCTGGTGGACACTGCCATTTTATCACCTGTCACTTGTCTCTTCCTCTCTTTCCATCATTTCTTCCTTTCCTACGTCATTCAATTTCTATTCTTGCCTTCCTCTGCTTATATTCCTCTACCTATCTTTTCTCTAACACTCCATACAATAGTAATCCTGCGTCCACTCCTCTTTCCTTACTCCTGTTCTTTCATCAATCTTTCTTCACTACATTCTCTCTCTCTCTCTCTCTCTCTCTCTCTCTCTCTCTCTCTCTCTCTCTCTCTCTCTCTCTCTATTCATTTCTACCTCTTCTCACTCCTTTCCTTTGTCCTTCATTTTTCTTCCTTTTTGCATCCCTCCTTCACTCTATTCTTCGTACCTAATTTTTTCCTTTCACCACCTCTCCCTCCTCTCCTATCCCTCACTACCTGCCACAATCTTAAAAACGTTCCCGAGGTAGAAAAAAAAGAGCGAAACTTGGAAATAGTGGAGATAAGACACCAGCACCTCGAAGTCTTCTAATTAAGGTGAGATGTCGCCAGGAGATAATGCCACTCTTGTTCGTCTGAGCGCAAGAGAACAATGAATGAATGAGACGCTGATTCCCGGGGCAACCTGGAAAGGAGGACGAGCAGGAAGAGGAGCATCAAGAGGAGGGACAGATGAGCTGAAGGAGGAGGAGGAGGAGGAGGAGGAGGAGGAGGAGGAGGAGGAGGAGGAAGATGGGGGGAACATTGATGACAGCGAGGAGGGTAACACATAGCAGGGAAGCGAGAAGGCACAGGGGAATTCTGCTGTGAGGAAAAGATTTGCGTGTGATGAAATTAAATGTGCAGGAAGGGGAGGTAGGTGGTGATGGCTAATGATGGCTTAATGAGGGAAGGGACCGGAGAAGATGTGTACAAAAAAGATGAAGAGGGAGGAAGAAATGATGAGTGATGAGAGAGCGAGCAATGAAGATGAAAATAATGAGGGGAGGAAAGGGAGAAGTGTTCAAACGGTGGTGAGAGAGTGAGGTGTGAGTAGTATTTAAAGATAGTGGTAAGAAAATTTAAAAATGGAGGAGGTTTAAGTAAAAGGTTACATGTGAGAGAGAGAGAGAGAGAGAGAGAGAGAGAGAGAGAGAGAGAGAGAGAGAGAGAGAGAGAGAGAGAGAGAGAGAGAGAGAGAGAGAGAGAGAGAGAGAGAGAGAGAGAAAGCGAAAAAAGGTGAAGAGATCAAGTAGAAATAAGGTTAAGGAGAAAATGATGAGGGTGAGGAAAGGTTGCAGGAAGGCATGGAGGGAGGGAAGGAAGAAAGGAGGAAGGGAGACGGCCTGGGGTGGGGGTTTAAATTGAAAGGTCCAGAGAAGCGAGGCGAAGAGCTGAACGGTGGTGGAGATCCCTTGGCACACTCTTCATTAGGACAGCGTTATGTAATGCACGCCTCGAAGGGTGATTAAAATCCATCCCATCCTTAATTTGCTTTTCGGCGGCAGATGATTAAAAAACCCTCGTCGCCTCCCTACCTCATTAGCTTCTGCCCTCTGCCTATGTCGGGAAGGAGAAGGGCGGTGGAATGACAGAATTACAGCTCCAGTTATCTTCTTTATCCTCCTTGTGTCTCTTCCATCTTCTCCTCCTTGTGGTCGTTTACTATATATTTTTTTTCTCTTTCTCGTCTTTCTATTTTTTTTCAATCTCTCTCTCTCCCTATTCTTGTCATATTCTTTCCCTTCTTGTGTTTCTTCCATTCTCTCTGTTTCTGGTCGTTCACTATTTATTTTTTCTCCTTTTTCCTCGTCTTTCTATTATTTTCCTCTCTTTCTCTCTCCCTATTCTTGTCACATTCTTTCTATTCCTTATTTCTCTCCTACTTTTTTTTTCTTATTCAGCTTCTTCCCTATTCTCTTCCTTCTCTTCGTTCCTCTTTGTCTCATTTTCTTTAATTTTCGGCTTCATTTCCTTCTCTTCCTACATCATCACCTATTACCATACGTCATCTTCATCTCTTTCATCTTTTCCTTCCGTTCTTTCTATCCCCTATTTCTTTCATGTTATCTCTCCTCTTTCTGCTCTTTTATCTATTTGTTTTCTTTTCTTTTTCGCTGCATGAACAAGGCTAGCCGAGGTCGCGCGCACACACACACACACACACACACACACACACACACACACACACACATGAAGAAGAAGAAGAAAAAGGAATGCTGTGGCTAAAAAAAAAAAAAAAAAAAAAAAAAAAAAAAGCAAAAAAGGTTTCTCCTCATTTTCTTCCTCTTGTTTCCCTAAGCTTTCTTGTTGGTCTTCTTTCTCTTCTTTCTCTTCATACCCATCCCTCTCCTCCTTCTCTTCCTCCTCTTCCTCTTCTTCTTCTTCTTCTTCTTCTTCTTCTTCTTCTTCTTCTTCTTCTTCTTCTTCCTCCTCCTCCTCCTCCTCCTCCTCCTCCTTCTCATTTTCGTCTTCCTATTTTTTTCTTAAGCTTTTTTTAACTTTCTTCTTCTTCTTCTTCCTTCTCCTCCTCCTCCTCCTCCTCCTCTTTCTCCTTCTTCTCTTTTAAAGTACCTGCTGAGGTCTCAGATTTTTTTCTCCCTTTCCTTGTTACGTGACGAAGAGAAGTTTTAGGTGTTACTTTTCAATCACTTTATTTTTCGTCCCTTCAACCACCGCCGATAAAGGAATGGAAAAGAAATACACATGAGAGAACGTGTGTGTGTGTGTGTGTGTGTGTGTGTGTGTGTGTGTGTGTGTGTGTGTGTGTGTGTGTGATTATTATCAATATTATTATTATCATTATTGTTACTACTACTACTACTACTACTACTACTACTACTGCTACTACTACTACTACTACTACTACTACTACTACTACTACTACTACTACTACTACTACTACTACTACTACTACTACTACTACTACTACTACTACTACAACTACTACTACTACTACTACTACTACTACTACTACTACTACAACTACTACTACTACTACTACCTTTTTATGTAGGGCAGAAGGCCGGCCAAGGGAAAAAAAAAGAGGAAAAGCGTCAGCCAAAATTAGGGAGCAAATGCCTCGATACCTCCCTCTTAAAAGAGACAAGTTGTAGGAAGTCGGAAATACAGATGCAGGGAGGGAGTTCCAGAGTTTACCAGTGAAAGGTATGAATGATTGAGAGTACTGGAATTAACTCTTGCGTTAGAGAGTTGGACAGAATATAGATGAGAGGAAGAAGAAAGCCTTGTGCAGCGAGGCCGCATGAGGAGGGAAGGCATGCAGTTAGCAAGATCAGTAGAACAGTTAGCATGAAGATAGCGATAAAAGATAGAAAGAGATGCAACATTTCGGCGGTGAGAAAGAGGCTGAAGACAGTTAGTCAGAGGAGGGAAGTTTATGAGACGAAAAGGTTTTGATTCCACCCTATCTAGTAAAACTGTGTGACTGGAATCTCCCAAACATGCGAAGAGTACTCCATACAGAGGCGGATAAGGCCCTTATACAGAGTAAGCAGTTGGAGGGCGAGAAAACTGGCGGAGACGCCTCAGAACGCCTAACTTCATAGAATCTGTTTTAGCAAGAGATGAGGTGTGAAGTTTCCAATTAAGATTATGAGTAAAGGACAGACCGAGGATATTCAGTGGAAGAGGGAGACAGTTGAGTGTCATTGAAGAAGAGGGGATTGTTGTCTGGAAGGTTGTGTCGAGTTGATAGATGGAGAAATTGAATTTTTGAGGCATTGAAAACTACTAGATTTTCTCTGCCCCAATCGGAAATTTTAGAAAGATCGGAAGTCAGGCGTTCTGTGGCGTCTCTGCGTGATCTGTTGATTTCCTGAAGGGTTGATCGTCTCTGAAAGGACGTGTAAAGATGTAGGGTGGTATCATCAGCGTAGGAGTGGCAAGAAGGTTAAGGTCACTAATGAATAATAGAAAGAGAGAGGGTGACAAGACAGAACCCTGAGGAACACCACTTTTAATAGATTACTACTAGTACTACTACTACTACTACTACTACTACTACTACTACTACAAATTCTAATATTTCTACAACTACACAACTTATGCTACTACTATTTGTACTATTACCACTACTACTACTATTACTACTACTACTACTACTACTGCTGCTGCTACTACTGCTGCTGCTGCTGCTGCTGCTGCTGCTACTGCTGCTGCTGGGTTCTAATGTTTCACAACAACCACACACTGCTGCTACTGTTTGTGCTGTTGCCACTGCTGCTGCTGTGCTACTGCTGCTGCTGCTGCTGCTGCTGCTGCTGCTGCTGCTGCTGCATGCTGCTGCTGGTGGCTGCAGTGGTGGTGGTGGTGGTGGTGGTGGTGGTGGTGGTGGTGGTGGCAGGTGGTGGTGGTGGTGGTGGTGGTGGTGGTGGCAGCAGCAGTGGTGGCAGTGGTGGCAGTGGCAGCAGCAGTGGCAGTGGTGGTGTGGTGGTGGTGGTGGTGTGGTAGTAGTGGCAGTAGTAGTAGTAGTAGTAGTAGTAGTAGTAGTAGTAGTAGTAGTAGTACTAGTAGTAGTAGTACTAGTAGTACAATTACAAATAACACCACCAACACTTCTTTCACCATCACTGCTATCATGATTATCTTGAATAATCTTCTCCTGTCCATACTAACAAAAAAAATTAAATATGTTTCATACAGGGACTGCCACGTGAAGGCCTGACAACTTCTTGCAACTTCCCTTTTCTTCTGATGTTATGAAATCAAGTTATAAAATTTCCTTTCTTAACTTACTCCATTATAACAGAAAGCCACAACAACTTTCAAATCAGTCTATTACTCGTTTAGACCCACAGACAAACACTTTCACACCACACCACTCATGAGCTCACACCTGCTGGCACGGCTACACCACTGGCCAGCATTTCACAACATGGGTAGGGACACGGTGCAAACATTCGTACAACACACTGAGTGAAACCTCGTAACTCAACATCACGTGTCATCTAGCTGCTTATTGTTTTGAGAGAGGAAGTTCTACTGTATTTTCTTACGAGGTAATTGGTCAGTAGCTGGTTAATTAGGCTAGTTAGTTAATTTGTTCGTCAACTATTGGTAAGCAAGTTATTTACTAACCTGTGCACCATATTCACAAAAGCATTACTCTCTCGCCGCGACAATTTTCTAAGACCACAGAGGCGACTGCCCGGGTTTTCATGACAGTTTTTCCTTTTAATTAAGTAGCAATCTTGCCAATCTATCATCAAGAGGATAAAAATACCTTTAAAAAACACGAATATTTTCAACTGGAGCCTTTAGAAAGCAGCGTTGGTGAGAGCGAAGCGTCTCATGATACGGGCCTGTAACTCAGTTGTCAGTCAACTTTCTGTCTTTGCCTATATGATTCTCAGTCTGTCTGTTTTTTTTCCTACGTAAACACCATAAAGGTGAAAAAATAAATGGAAAAGATAAACCAAGTTATTTCTCATCAACGTAGCCTACATATTCTCTCTCTCTCTCTCTCTCTCTCTCTCTCTCTCCTCCGTCCTATCATTACTGGCACGGAGCCTCGACACAGCTTAGCAATAACGCAGCCTCCTCCTACTCCTCCTCCTCCTCCTCTTTTATTTCATATTTTTTTTTCTTGGCCACGCACCACAGACTTGGCAAGCGTCACCGAGCTTGTCTCCTTGTTGGCCCAGCTCTTCCCCACGCATCCGGCAACACTGCTTGGTAATAACGCACGACACAATACTCCCGAGTGTTTGCGATGAGAGACAGACAGAAGGCAGCGGAGAGTTAAATAGCTAGCTGGGTGAAATGCAATATTGTATACGAGTCCGCAGTGCTGGTGCTGACGGGAGTGGTGTAGACGCAAAATGTGAGGGAGTTGGGAGGGGGAGAGGGATAATATAATACAGCATGTTTTTCTTTTACCCTTTCAATGCTAATAACTGTGGAACTCCTGCTAATTGATCTTATGTCATTCCACTAAACAAAACTATAGCTGAGGCCACTCGAGTGAATCAACGTCAATAGCTGCATTCAAGATTACATCCAAAACTTTAGCGTGTGACTTTTTTTATGTAAGAGGGGAAAGCCGGACATGGGCAAAAAAGATAAAAAAAGGACACTTAGTTGTCAGCCCCCTTACAGGCTTGATAGAGTTAGCCAAAAGACAGGGACAAATGCCTTGAAACCTTCCTCTTAAATTGGAAATACAGAAGCAGGCCTGGAGTTCCAGAGTTTACCAGAGAAAGGTATGAAAGTACTGGTGAACTCTTGCATTAAGAAGTTGGACTGGGTAGAGGCTGAGAAGAAGAAAGCCTTGTGGAGCGTGGCCGCAGGAGAAGGGGAGGCATGTAGTTAGCAATATTAGAAGAACAGTTAGCATGAAAATAGCGGTAGAAGATAGCAAGAGATGCAACATTCCAGAGGTGAAAAAGAAGCAGAAGGTAGTCAGTCAGAGGAGGGGAGTTGATGAGACAAAAAGCTTTTGATTTCACCTTATCTAATAAAACTGTGTGAATGGAATCCCTCCCATACATGCGAAGAGTACTCAGTACAAGGACGGATAAGGCCCTTGTACAGAGTTAACAGTTGGAGGGGTGAGAAAAATTAGCGGAGACTCCTCAGAACGCCTAACTTCATAGAATTTGTTTTAGCATGAAAGGATATGTGAAGATTCCAACTTACATTATGAGTAAAGGACAGACTGGGGATATTCAGCGTAGAAGAGGGATACAGTTGAGTGTCATTGAAGAAGAGGGGATAGTTGTCTGGAAGGTCGTGTCGAGCTGATAGATGGAGGAAATGAGTTTTTGAGGCACTGAACACTACTAAGTTTTCTCTGCCTCAATCAGAAATCTTAGAAAGATCAGAAGTCAGGCGTTCTGTGGCGTATCTGTGTGATCTGTTGACCAGAACAGCAGCAATTGATCGGTCGGAAAGGAAACTTGAGATAAAGTTGCAGAGAGAAGGATTGAAACCGTAGGAGGGCAGTTTTGAAATCAAAGCTGTATGCCAGACTCTATCAAAAGCTTTTGATTTCTCTAACGCAACAGCAAAAGTTTCACCGAAATCTCTGAAAGAGGATGACCAAGACTCAGTAAGGAATGCCAGAAGATCACTAGTAGAGCGATCAGACAGAAGATTGTAAAGTGACAGATGTTAGAGAATTTTCCAAATGGGGATAGATTAAAAAGTTTAGACAAGCAAGAGATTAAAGCTATAGGACGGTAGTTTGAAGGATTAGAACGTTAACCTTTTTTTAGGAACAAGCTGAATGTAGGGAAACTTCCAGCAAGAAGGAAAGGTAGAAGTTGATAGACATAGTTGAAAGAGTTTGGCCAGGCAAGGTGCAAACACGGAAGCACAGTTTTTGAGAACAATAGGAGGGACCCCATCAGGTCCACAAGCCTTTCGAGGGTTTAGGCCAGCGAGGGAATGGAAAACATCATTACGAAGAATTTTAATTGATGGAATGAAATAGTCAGAGGGAGGAGGATAGGAAGACAAGCCCAGAATCATCCAAGGTGGAGTTGTTAGCAAAGGTTTGAGAGAAGAGTTCAGATGTAATGTTACTGGAGATGTTTTTTTTTGCCAGATGCCGGAAGACTAGAGGGGAGTTGGAGTTAGAAAGATTTCGACATTTTCTATTTCTGAAGAAATGTTTGCCAAGTTGAATAACAGATTTGCCATGATTCCGGACAGAAGTATAAAGTGCATGAGATTCAGGTGATGGAAGGCTCAAATACCTTTTGTGGGCAACCTCTTTATCGTGTATAGCACGAGAACAGGTTGTGTTAAACAAAAGTTTAGAAGGTTTAGGTTGAGAAAAAGAGTGAGGAATGTACGCCTCCATGCCAGACACTATCACTTCTGTTATGTGTTCAACACAAAGAGATGGGTCTCTGACACGGGAGCAATAATCATTCCAGGGAAAATCAGCATAATACCTCCTCAGGTCCCCTCAACTGGGAGAGGCAAAACGTCAGAATCACCTCTTCTTTGGAGGATCCTGAGGAGGGATTGTAAAAATAAGACGAGACACAGAAATGAGATTGTGATCGGAGGAGTCCAACGGAGAAGATAGGGTAACAACATAAGCAGAAGGATTAGAGGAAAGGATATAAAATGTTGGGCGTATTTCCAAGACGGTCAGGAATACGAGTAGGGTGTTGCTCCAGTTGCTCTAGAGTCTAGGTCATGGATGACAGCTAAGTTGAAGGCTAGTTCACCAGGATGGTCAGTGAAGGGAGAGGAAAGCCAAAGCTGGTGTTGAACATTGAAATCTCCAAGGATGGAGATTTCCGCGAAATGATAGAGAGACAGAGTGTGTTCCACTTTAGAAGGTAAGTAGGTGAAGGATAACAGTAGAATCCGTGGGGTATTCAGCGAATTCTTGGTAATAAAACCAAATAAACACAACAAATAAATAAATAAATACGATAAATGAATAGTTGAATTATTGAGCAAATAAAAATATAATAAATTAATTAATGAATAGTAAATAAGGTAAAATGAAATAAATAAAGGAAAAATGAATAAAAACAAAACAAAACACAAAAGACAGTAGAGGAAGCGGAGGTACAGAACAAAACAACAGAGCGGTGGAATCTTCTTGGGTGAATCACAGCAGGAGGCGAGCCAGCCATGTATAAGCTTCCCCACTCCACCTGTTACCCGCCACGCAATAAGCTTAAAGGGAAGGAACAACAGGACGAGACGGGAGCTTTATAAGAGAAGAGAATGAGGAAGAGGAATGAAAACTCGTCAACTCGTGAAGGGAAAATACGAGGTGACTTCCTGATTCCTCTTCCTACTCCTTCCTCTCTTTTCTCATCTTCTTCCTCTTTGTTGCTCCATTTATCATTTGTGTTATTACTTTTTTATCGCCAAGTCATTAGTTTTACTGGTTGTCACTGTTGCTGCTGCTGCTGTTGCTGCTGCTGCTGTTACTGCTGCTGCTTTTTAGGTGCTGCATGAGTGTCATTATTTATTTTGTGCTGCTCCGTCTGTTCTGTGGAATTATTTCTCTCTTTAAAGAGTTCCCTGAATAAATTTCTCCTCCTTATTTCCTTACGACTATGTGGTACCATATAAATTCATTGTTGCAGCGCATTTAATTACTAAATCAGTAACTTTTACTTTGCTTCTTTACTTCCCTTGAATTTCTTGTAAGCGTCTTTGCAATTACTCAGTTGTTGTGGCGTCTTTCTTGCCCTACTTCTCTTCTTTCATGAAATCCTTTGTGCGTTTCTTTGCTTCTTTGAGGCGACATGTGATCCTGCACTTGCAATATTTTCAAATATTCTCTGTACGTTTATTTCCCTCAATTAAATCCTTTGCATGCTTCTTAATGGCATTATACGAGTATGATTTCGTTTTTGTAGTCTTCAACCAACTTCGCATCTTAACTCCTTTTAAATCTTTTGCAAGCTTCTTTCCTTCTTTGTGGCGACATGTGATCGTATTCTTGCAGCGTCTTCAGCCGGCCAATCAATCGGTCAGTCTTTCCATGCTTCTTTCCTCTTAAAGCTATGGTTACTCTTTGTTAAAATTCAGACAAAAAGGAGAAAACTAGAAAATAGGTGGTAAAATTCTTTCCTTCTAAGAGTTATTTGAGAGTTTAGTGTAAAGATAAATGTCACAAAAGCTGTGGATGGTTAAGGGAAATAAATGAAAGTCTAGTACTTTTCCTTTCGCCATTTCCCTAGAGTCAAGGAGACACTATGAACAGTACTAGTTTGTTTTCCTTGCATCTTCCTTTTCCTTTGTGACTCCAATCCTTGTCTGGCAGCAAAAAGAAGTTCATTAAATTCCTTGTACTATTCTAATTTCATAACACAAAAGAAAGATTCACACTGAACACCAACTGACGTCTTGTTCGATGACAGTTCCTCGAGTCCACCAAGCCCCACACACGCAGCTATCAGGTGTTCCGTGTCTGTTAACTCAGTTTGGTCGTTCAATCTGACCTGGGTTGTCCTATTCTGTTCTGTCCCGTGCTGGTTTCTACAGATTTTTGTCAACGAGAAATAAATTGAAGAAAACTAAGGTCATTATCATTCTATTAACAATATTTATGTGTTTCGTAATAGCATAAGAGTATGTTATCACCATCCCACTCTATAATATAGTGTTCTAAGTACATTATTACTCTTTTGTAGTGGGCGTCTCAGCAAGGAGTCACAAAGAAACATAGGATGAGAAGTACGAAAAGTATATCATACGCACTAGTTCTGCAAGACAATGATAACCAAACATGCAGAGTGAAATGTTGGTGTAAGAAAAGGGAAGAAGTAAACAAACATGTAGGGCATGTAATCAGCTGAGGAAGGGGAGGAGGAGGAAGAGGAGGAGGAAGAGGAGGAGGAGGAGGAGGAGGAGGAAAAAGAAGAGGAGGAGGAGGAGGAGGAGGAGGAGGAGGAGGAGGAGGAGGAGGAGGAGGAGGAGGAGGAGGAGGAGGAGGAGAGGAGAAGAAGAAGAAGAGGAGGAGGAGAAGAAGAAGAAGAAGAAGAAGAAGAAGAAGAAGAAGAAGAAGAAGAAGAGGAGGAGGAGGAGGAGGAGGAGGAGGAGGAGGAGGAGGAGGAGGAGGAGGAGGAGGAGGAGAAGAAGAAGAGGAGGAGGAGGAAAGAAATAATAATTGTAATAGTATCAGTAATAATAATAACAATAACATCAATAACAACAACAATAATAATAACAAAAATAATAATAATAATAATAATAATAATAATAATAATAATAATAATAATAATAATAATAATAATAATAATGTGTATTTTCTCCCACAGGTGAGTACTAGAGGCCCCTCACCTGTCCCTCGCCAAAGACAGGTAGGCCAAGGCTTCCTATGTCTTCCTTTCTTGGTTTCCCGAACTTCTTGACAGGAGAGAAAAATCCTACTTTTATATATTTTCAAGTCACGTGTGTGTGTGTGTGTGTGTGTGTGTGTGTGTGTGTGTGTGTGTGTGTGTGTGTGTGTGTGTGTGTGTGTGTGTGTGTGAAGTAAGTTCTGCTCATACTCCTTTTGAAATTTTCCTTTCGTTTTTTTTTTTTTTTTTTTACGTTTCTTTATATTTTTGAACTGCATTAATCCCACAAAATAACGATGTGACAGTGATAAAACAAGAACACAAACAAACATTACACATTTCCCTTTCGCTCCAGTTCTCCGTGACGAGTAAGGCGAAGACAGTATTACTCTTGGGTGTGTATGGAACAAGACAATACAGAATAAAGACTCACATGTTAAAAAAAAAAAAAAAAAAGAGGCTTGGATTTTGAAGCTTCCCACTGCTGGTCAACCTTGCTAGGAAGAGAAATAGAGGAAAAAATAAGTAAATTTGACTGAAGACTCAAGTTTTGTGTGATTTTATGACCCTCTCTATCCTGTAGGGGAGTTTAGCGGATCTAGGCGGAGGAAAATGTGGAATGGGGTTCATCAAAAATTTCTGTGAATAATTATTGATTGAGGAAGCTGGGGGAACAAATTGCTTGGATTATTAATGTTCAATATTTGTTAAATGCTCTCCTAAATGTTCTGGGAATGGTTTTGGTGTTCTCTGCGTTTTCGTTTAAACCTTTCAGTAACAGGACGTGTTTTCATATTCATTCTGGTTACTATTCAGCGATTTTATGCAACTTCAGAAACTTATGTGGGGATTAGAATAGTGAAGGCTATGGCCATTAATCTTCTAACCTCCATAGACTTTTTCTAATGTCAATAAAATCATCTAATCATATCACAAAATCATGGTACAAGTGCGTCTCAGTATTGAAGTGGTTAAGCATTTTTTGCTCTTATTTTTAAATATTTTGTGCGTTTTAAGCGTTCTGCGTGTCAATCAAAAATTCTACGTGTCCTTTAGGAGCGTGACGCATGACCTGAATATATCTGTATAATATACACGAAATGTTTCTCTCCTTAACACTCAATACTTGTCCTGTGTTCTTGTGAGTGTTTTAGATGTGAAGGAAACATTCAGACTGTGACTGGAACATGTTTATATCCAGTGTATGTGTATGTATATCATTACGTACACGTGTAGAACGCCATGTGCACGTCAACAGCAATCTCGGCACAGGAGGCGACATATGTACATGGATGGTTTCATTCATCAACAGGAAGACCAAGAAATGTGTGTGTGTGTGTGTGTGTGTGTGTGTGTGTGTGTGTGTGTGTGTGTGTGTGTGTGTGTGTGTGTGTGTGTGTGTGTGTGTGTGTGTGTGTTGCTTTCTCCTGCTAATCAATGAAGATACAATGAATATATACCGAAATTGGATTAATAAAGCACTATTCGTACGTAAAATCACTACGCATTAACTCAGTCGAATTGATAACTAATGCTGCCACTTTGTCACTAGGTTAAAAGATAACTCATCACCCTCCATTTACATCGCTCAATGAAGGCAAAGTTGGGCAATACGTCATTGATCTTTAATCACCCACACAGCCTCAGATTCCCATAAAACCCTAAACCAAAGCACCCTATTACTCATGGCGATGCTCACAGCTGCTGCCCACCTCAGCCACACACTCGCCCGCCTCCTTACTCGCCAGCCTGCATATATACATATGAACACGGCTAATATACACGAGAATTAACCAGGAACGTTATGTTATTACTACTATTTGTATTACTACTACTACTGCTACTACTGCTACCACTACTACTATTACTTCTTTCTCAATCTATTCTCAGTCTATTTTCTGGTAAACTCTGGAATTCTTTGTGTGTTTCTGCATTTCCTCCTACCTTTATCTTGGACTGATTCAAGAAAAAGAAGTTTCAAGACCATGCTCGAGACACTTCCTGAAATTTGTGATAATTCATTTTTGAAGGATTGTCACCCTTGGTTGGGTTTTGACTTTTTTGTCAGTCTAAAACTAAAGAAAAATAATTATATAAAAAATAAACTAATACACCACTAGTTCTAAAGCAATAAGCAAATGGAAAATAAAGATAAAAGATAATGACTTTATATTTCACGGTTAATTATTGATCAGCCTGCCACACTCACTTCTATTGTGTTCAGGGTTTCCTATTAAACTTACCTGGTCTACCTGATCTGGCAAATCTATCAGCTGTTCTGTTGTCTAAAAAGGCTGTCAGTAAATTAAAGTTTTTATGATAGAGAGAAAAGGCAACATAATGCGCCTATTATACAGACTTCTGATTCTGAGCTTCTTTATTACAAGTTTGCAGTTATCACAATAAATGTTAGTAGGACCAGCAAATTTCTTGTCAATAAATCCATATATAATAGAAATCCATATATGGAGTCAAGAAATGCCTTACATGAGCTTGGCAAAGAACAAGAACAGGAGATATGACAAGCGGAGGTAATAGGAGAGTACCCAAAGTGGCGAGTTTTCAGACTGGTTTAAATCAGGAATAGGTCAGCATTGTCTAGCAGCATAGAGCAGTCATCTGTAAACACCATATTATGATGTATTTATTGACTTCCTATGGTTTTACTCCTTCCAGTATTTTTCTGTTGTTATTTTGTTATGGTATTTCTTTATAGTTACTTGAATTTATACGAATAACATCATTATATAGAGCAAAATATAGTTGCCTGGTGTACCAAGCTCTTTAAATTTTTAGAGATTTTAATACAGAACAAAACCTTAACACACATTTCACCTCCCCTCTGCAGAGGTTAATGATTCACAAGGAAAGTACACAACTATTTTTGTTGAGTTTTCTTACAAGAAAAAAAAAAAAAAAAAAAAAATTGCCGCCAAAACCGAAATATCCCAAGGGTGGTGCAGTGCTTTTATCACGGTGTCCTTAAACTGTGTCATGCCATAGCCTGAACATGGTGTGCCTTTAGACTCAAAATAACTAGTCAGTTTTGCCACTGTCCATTAGCTAGATCTCTGTTAGGTTTCTGTGACGCCGAAAACGTCTATACAGAACGAACTGGCTGGCAGTAGACAATCTTATTATCAGACTTTGATTTCTAAGTTATGAAAATCAACTCATTTACGGGGCTACTTATGTTCATGGTTTCTTGTAGTCTATTTCCTAATCAAGAAGGAAAGAAAATATCATACTAATTCTGAGTTATTAATTGTGTTTTCCTCCCAGGGATTGAGATAATTTGATAAAAAAAACATTGCATTTTACTGTTAACGCATTTATGCCTTAGCTATGTGTTTAAAAACAGTTAAGTTATTCATATATTTGTATGTGATAGCAGAATAATAAAAAATATACGATATCCAGTTGGCCACCTTTTTTGTGAAATATTGCGATATCTGGTGAATCTGGCAACCGCATCGCGAAATTGGGTACTGTCCGATTGTTTAATACTGATTTTTTTTTGCTGAAATATTGCGTCATTTTTACATAAAGTTGTTTTTTTTTCTTTTTTCGGTGGATTTTATTACCGCGTCTACCACACATTGGTAAAACTGCCAGCGTCCTGTATCGTTTAAAAATGTATCTTAATTTCTATGCTTTAGATATGGAAATAAAGAAAATATGACAATTTCCATCTCAATTTCTGCTGAAAAAAGATAAATAAAGACATTACAAATGAAGAGTAAGAATTTCATAAATGCAATACGTATCACACAACTTCCCAACGCAACTCAGCACTACAATATGGAATAGACTCAATAATCAAAGTGTTAGTAGGTATCGCATCATTACAAAACTTTCAAAGAAGAACAAGTAAGTTTATGAATGAAAACAGCAAGTGGCATTAGGAAGGAAGGAACTCCCACGTGTAGATCTGATGGCTTCCTATAGCTTCCTTTATTTTCTTATGTCTTCTCATGGTTAAACAGGATAACGAGATCATGTTTTTCCTTCCTTCTCTTTCCTTGCTCAGTCGCAGGTTCTTTCAATAGTTCCTCTAAAGCCCCAAACTGTCCTCGTCCCTTGCCTCCCTTACGTGCTTCGTCGACTCACTAGACATCCGTGGCGGAGGTGGTGGTGGCGATAGTAATTATCAGGCGTCATTGTTCTGGCGTTCGAATTTATCGGTTCTCAGACAGGGGACGGAAAATTCTTGCGCCGTCATCTATCAGCCGCCTCTCGCCACCTCCCCATCCCCTGCAGCAGCTGATTAAAGTGTGTGTGTGTGTGTGTGTGTGTGTGTGTGTGTGTGTGTGTGTGTGTGTATATATATATATATATATATATATATATATATATATATATATATATATATATATATATATATATATATATATATATATATATATATATATATATATATATATATATATATATATATATATATATATATATATATAATAATAATAATAATAATAATAATAATAATAATAATAATAATAATAATAATAATAATAATAATAATAATAATAATAATAATAATAATAATAATAATAATAATAATAATAATAATAATAATAATAATAATAATAATAATAATAGTAGTAGTAATAATAATAATAATAATAATAATAATAATAATAATAATAATAATAATAATAATAATAATAATAATATCAATAATGATAATAATAATAATAATAATAATAATAATAATAATAATAATAATAATAATAATAATAATAACAATAATAATAATAATAATAATAATAAAAATAATAATTATAAATACTACCAATAATAATAATAATAATAATAATAATAATAATATATAGTAATTATCATTATTATTATCATAACAATAATAATAAAAACAATGTTGACAATAAAATAGTAACAAATAACACGTAACCTACAATTACGAGACGGGCATTAATTACAGCTCCGAGTTAATGACTAACGACCGCGTTGACTAATGATTAATACAACAATTTGTCACCAGAGAATTTTCATTATACGGATCATGCTTACGATTACACTGATTGGTGTGTGTGTGTGTGTGTGTGTGTGTGTGTGTGTGTGTGTGTGTGTGTGTGTGTGTGTTTTCTCTTGTTTTTTTTTATACCGTTTTTTAGAATCGTTTTTGTGGTTTTATATTTCATTCCCTTTTGTATGAATTCTTTCTAATTTTACTTTACATTAATTTAAAACGATGAGCCTCAATATTTGATTCCGTATATATGCAGCTGAGAGAGAGAGAGAGAGAGAGAGAGAGAGAGAGAGAGAGAGAGAGAGAGAGAGATAACCTTATCATCCTCTTTAATAACCAAAGGAATGTATATTTGCACTATTAGTTGCAATCTCTCTCTCTCTCTCTCTCTCTCTCTCTGTGTGTGTGTGTGTGTGTGTGTGTGTGTGTGTGTGTGTGTGTGTGTGTGTGTGTGTGTGTGTGTAATTCACCACGGTCGTCTGCTGGTCACCCAGCCAGTCTTCCCCATTATGGAGCGAGCTCAGAGCTCATAGACCGATCTTCGGGTAGGACTGAGACCACAACACACTCCACACACCGGGAAAGCGAGGCCACAACCACTCGAGTTACATCCTGTACCTATTTACTGCTAGGTGAGCAAGGGCCACACATTAAGAGTCTTGCCTATTTGCCTCGCCGCCTACGGGACTTGAACCCGGACCCTCTCGATTGTGAGTCGAGCGTGCTAACCACTACACAACGCGGTGTGTGTGTGTGTGTGTGTGTGTGTGTGTGTGTGTGTGTGTGTGTGTGTGTGTGTGTGTGTGTGTGTGTGTGTGTGTGTGTGTGTGTGTGTGTGTGCGATCCGATTGAGTTTATGTCGAATGTAACACCCAGAGAGAGAAGGAGAGAGAGAGAGAGAGAGAGAGAGAGAGAGAGAGAGAGAGAGAGAGAGAGAGAGAGAGAGAGAGAGGATAAAATGTAAGAAGTTAGTCCTCATCGCTCTAAGGATATTAAGCTTAATTATTCCCCAGACGCCCTAATTACTAGCAAAGAGGAGCTGGTCGAGAAGTTTGAGGGTACGAGGGAAGTCTCCTTAATATTCTGTGACGTTAGGTATTCTCATAGTAACCTCCAGGATCCGTGAAGCGGTGAACGTATGTGTGTGTGTGTGTGTGTGTGTGTGTGTGTGTGTGTGTGTGTGTGTGTGTGTGTGTGTGTGTGTGTGTGTGTGTGTGTGTTTATCGCTCTGTTTGTGTGTCTTAACTCTTTTCATCTGTTCGGAGTCAGTCTTGCCTCAGGCTACATATTTCTAAGGCTTTTAATAAATCGATATACTGGAAAACTTTGGTAAAATATCAAATACAACATAAATGGGTACACGATATTTCTCTCACTAATGATGATGACTGTACACAAGGGAAGAAAACAGAGATATGACTGTAATTTACCTATAACGTCATTACAGAGATGGGACACTATATGTATACCTCTTTCTATATCATCTATTCATTTGTCTTCTGTTCATATAGAAGTGACTAATTCAGATAAACAACTTCTCTTTCATCATTTATTTTCTTTATCAATGGTTCCTCTATTTCGAGTAAAAGACAAAACAAATAATCTACAGTGGACACAAAAGGGAATGAGGAATAACAGATGGCAAGAGAGAATCTGTGATTCACATCCTGGGGTGGGTTTGGGTGAACAATGGTCGCTCACCACCACGGAAATACAGCGGCTGGACCGGAAATTGGAGCTGGAACAATAAAGGTGTCGTACTGAACTTTGGTCACAAGAAAATGCCTTACACTATAGAACAAGAGAGAGAGAGAGAGAGAGAGAGAGAGAGAGAGAGAGAGAGAGAGAGAGAGAGAGAGAGAGAGAGAGAGAGAGAGAGAGAGAGAGAGAGAGAGAGAGATGGTCGGTGGAGGAGGGAGTCATGTACAATTCAGTCTCCTTTTAATATTTGTCAAGTTTTGGTAAAGAGATAGTGAGTGCACACTAGTAGGAATGATGTCACAGCAGGTCTTCAATTTTTCTTTTTGTTATTAATTCATTTACATTTTGTACTTACGAAAGGCGAGAGAAGACCTGGAAGAAAGGGAGAAAGTAGAGAGTAAGAAAGACTAGCAAAGTTTGGTGTGGTACAGAAAAGTGATAAAAAAAATAAAAAAAGTAATTACAACACATACAAACTTTCTCTCTCTCTCTCTCTCTCTCTCTCTCTCTCTCTCTCTCTTATGCTGCGTCTAATTCTCGCTAAATGAAGAGGGGAGGGGGGTTCAATCACAACCAAACATCTTATAATCTCCTTGACACTCAAAGCCTATCAATCTAATAAACGCACTAACTTTCTTCTATGGCCATTCAATTAGACAGCTGGCACCATTTTATAACTTAGGTATGGTATTCATTATGGTGGCGGCACGTGACGTCTACAGCACGCTACAAAGGACACGTCATTTGGATCAGTGTGGTAAGCTCTCGGCAGGCAGGTACCATGGAGGTGGGGCCCAGGCAGCAGCAGCAGCAGCAGCCGGTCAAGGAACTCTACTGAAGGTTAATCGATGAGGCAGGTAAGGTCAGTTCGCTGTGGGTCTTTATGTTAATCCAGCCTCTCATGCTTCCTCTGATCGCGCACTTGAAGGAAATGAGTACTAGGAATGACTTTCGTTTACAAATAAAAAAAAAGAAAAGAAAAAAAAAATGCAAAAGAAAGAAGAGGAAGAGGAAGAAGAAGAAGAAGAAGAAGAAGAAGAAGAAGAAGAAGAAGAAGAAGAAGAAGAAGAAGAAGAAGAAGAAGAAGAAAAAGAAGAAGAAGAAGAAGAAGAAGAAGGAAGGAAAATGAAGAAGAAGAAGAAGAAGAAAGGAAGGAAAATGATATAAAATTAAATTAAGCAAAAGAAAAGAAAGAAAGAAAACAGACTTTTCAAGACACCAATCGATCAAATAAATAAATTATTGCTCAATAAGACGAAAATTATTCAAAATAAAGTAAGAAATAAATTCATTAAGAAAAATAAGAATTATTTTTTAATTCTTTTTTTTTTTACTTTTTAAAAAAAATTTCTGACCTTATAGAGACCTTCCAAAAGTACAATATCTTAAGAGAAAATAAACATAATAAATAAGTAAATAAATAAATTAATAAAATTAATAAACAAATCGATTCATTAATTAAATGAATAAATAAAGATTATATAAAAAAAACAATTAGAAAATAAGCAATTAAACTAGCAAATAAATATTACGAAGTAAAAAAGAAAAAAAAAATAAACAACATAAAATATCAAGAGGTAAATAAACAAAAAAAAAAAAAAAAAAAAAAAAAAAATATATATATATATATATATATATATATATATATATATATATATATATATATATATATATATATATATATATATATATATATATATATAAGCACTAAAAACCATCTTGTCCGATACGAATTCCAGAAGACTGACATCTTGAGGGTAAATGATCTTCCCCAAATATCCATCGGCCAGACACGAGGATCAATGCGTGAGGCGATCAATGTCATTAAGGTCACTTCCCGAATGTCGAGAAACACCGAACAAGCTCAAGATAGAAATACACTAATATCGAGTTAGAAGAAGTTCAGATTTAGCGTATGAAAAAAAAAGACTACAAAAGGGAAGCTCAATTTAAATAGGATGAAAGACATGTAAAGTTCAAAAGTTCAAACATGAAAGAACTCAAAACTAATAAAAAAAGTCCAATTTGTTACGTAAAATGGTCTCAAATTAAAAAGGGTAAAAGAAAAGCCCAATTTATGTACACGAGTTTAGATAAAATCGAATTTAAAAGATGTTAAACAATAAAGAACAAAAAAAGTTTAATCCCTTCAATACTGGGAAATATTTTTACACTGAGTTTTGGGGATGATTAGACAGTTTTATTTACGTTAGGAAGGATTTATGGAGGTCGGACGATTGATGGCCAGAGTTGTCACTATTTAATTCCCACATAAGTTTCTAAAGCTGAATAAAATCACCAAACAGTAAGCAGAACAGATATGAAAACGCATCATGGTACTGAAGAGGTTAAAGAAATACACAAGAAATTTATATTTTGAACAAAAAATTTTCAAAAACACAAAATATCAAATTAAGCATTTATCAAGCTTAAAGTAGATACCAAAGTTTAAGTTAAGCAAACAAGATGATCAAATAAATTATAAAATCATCAAATCAACTTAAAAAAAAAACTGAAATCCACTACAGAATAGCTTAATAAGTGCAAAAGTTCCAAATGAATACAAAAGTTTTAACCAAGTACAAAAGTGAAAAATGTACAAAAAAATCAATACAAAAGTTCAAATCAAATACAGAAGTGAAAAAAAAATCTCTAATTGTATAGAGCAGAAAAAAAATAGTACAAATTTCAAATAAAGTAAAAAAAAAAAAAACATGTAGAAAAATTAATCAAAATAATTCAAATAAAGTACACAACTAAAACACACACACACACACACACACACACACACACACACACACACACACACACACACACACACACACACACACACACACACACACAAGATTCAGTACAAAAAGGTCCAATAAAATATGAAGAAAATAGGAAAAAAATATAAACATGTACAAAAAACCCAAGCAAAATAAATAAATGAATAAATAAAAATAAATTACAAAACTGAAAAAAAAAACAAGATTCAGTACAAAAGGTCCAATAAAACATGAAGAAAAATAGGAGAAAAATATAGACATGTACAAAAGACTCGCACAAGAAAAAAAAAAAAAAGAAAGAAAGAAATCACACAACGGGAAAAAAAACAAACAAAACAAATCCTGAGTACAAAAGGTCCAATTAAATCTGACCAAATAGCAAACGTTGATGACGTGAAAGTAATAGAAAATGAATAAATGAATGAATAATAAATAAATAAATTGGACAAGAAATATACGAAGTCTGAAAGAAATGAGAAAGAAAGACAAATGCATATAAGGTCTCTCTCTCTCTCTCTCTCTCTCTCTCTCTCTCTCTCTCTCTCTCTCTCTCTCTCTCTCTCTTTTCCATGCAATCTAGCCGTCGCTGGAGCCGGATTCGATCTCCACTATTTTTATTTTCTTTAATCCTTCCCTATCTTTCAGTTCATCCAAAAATACATTTATTCTCTATCATCCATTCCCTCTTTTATTCTACATAACCTATTCTCTCTCTCTCTCTCTCTCTCTCTCTCTCTCTCTCTCTCTCTCTCTCTCTCTCTCTCTCTCTCTCTCTCTCTCTCTCTCTCTCTCTCTCTCTCTCTCTCTCTCTCTCTCTCTCTCTCTCTCTGCCCTTCAAAAATAGTATGGCATCTAACTTTGCAGTGGTTTTACTTTGCTGTGTGTGTGTGTGTGTGTGTGTGTGTGTGTGTGTGTGTGTGTGTGTGTGTGTGTGTGTGTGTGTGTGTGTGTGTGTGTGTGTGTGTGTGTGTGTGTGTGTGTGTGTGTGTGTGTGTGTGTGTGTGTGTGTGTGTGTGTGTGTGTGTGTGTGTGTACGTACTACATGCATTCACGCAGTTTGCACACCTCATGTCAAGAGTGGGGGTGGGAAGAGGAATAGGGAGAAACCTATTCTTTTTATAAATATGTTTCTTTTCCAAGATTTATTTTTTGGAATGTCAACTCAGATTTTTTTCCCGAACGTACAAATGACAGCGTGTCGTGTGCGTGGCGAGTGCGGCTGGGAATGTTGGTGAGACTGCGGTGGACAGCAGTGGCATTGTGTTGGCGAGATGTTTCGACACTGTTCTGTGTGCTGTTGGAGAGAAGGAGAGGCATGGTCTGGCAGAGGTGGAGTATTGGGGTATACCTAAGAGGGAGGGGTAGTGTGTGACAGGGAGTGAGGGCGTAACAGGAAGAGTATAACAGCCAGGAAATTGTAGCATATTGTGGTAGAGAGAGTGATGATGTAGCAGGAGGCTGTAGCAGCGAGGTAAGATTAGCAGACTGGCAGTGTAAAGGTATAGAAAGGAATGTGTAGCAGGGAGGGTGTAGGAGGAAGGTAACTGTAGCAAACTGTGAGAGGGAGTGTGAAGGTGTAGCAGGGAGGATGTAGTATTGAGGACAGTGTAGCAGACTGTGATAAAGAATGTAAGAGTGTAGCGATGCAAGAGTGTCGTGGTTAAAGTGAAGTGTGTGGTGTAAAGGTATAGCAAATCCATAAAGTTTTGTGTTCTTAAGAGATTTCTTCTCCAATAGAGAGTATTTCTTTAGCTACCATAGAAATGACAAGTCGAACCAAGCCGAACAAAGAAAACAACCTTGAAAAATCAACAAAAAATTTCACTACAGCCTGTCAAACATATCCGATCTGTTTCTATTGGTCATACAGAACCTTTGCTTTTAAAACCTGAAGAAGTACCGAGAAAACACAACTGAGGAAAATTTCACTACCTATTCTGAAACAGTGAAAAGCACTAAGCCTTGCAAGCGAACCAGCGAACGCATATGAGTTCTAGAATTTTAACTTTCCTTACCTACCGTAACATCGATTTCTTTCACCGGCAACACACAGCCAGCCATGCAGCCTCACCTTCTCCCTCTCTCCCTCCCTTCACACCTTAACCTTTCTCATCGTCAAACAGCCTGGAGCAGCCGTACCCTGTAGTCCCTCGCTCTTTATGGAAAACCCGGGTACTTGTGGCGAGGATTCAAGTATATGATAAAAAGCTGAGCAAAGTCATCTCGCTGGAGTTTCAAGGAGATTTACAAAAGACACACCAAGTTGTCTCTTTCTTGGCGGAGAGAGAGAGAGAGAGAGAGAGAGAGAGAGAGAGAGAGAGAGAGAGAGAGAGAGAGAGAGAGAGAGAGAGAGAGAGAGAGAGAGAGAGAGAGAGAGAGAGAGAGAGAGAGAGAGAGAGAGAGAGAGAGAGAGAGAGAGATGAAAGACAGGGGTAAGGGAACATACAAGGGAAGAATGAGGTTTAGAGAGCAAAGGTGAAAAGAAGAAGGGAGGAGGAGGAGGAGGAGGAGGAGGAGGAGGAGGAGGAGGAGGAGGAGGAGGAGGAGGAGGAGGAGGAGGAGGAGGAGGAGGAGGAGGAGGAGGAGGAGGAGGAGGAGGAGGAGGAGTAGGAGGAGGAGTAGGAAGAGGAGGACGAAAGAGGTTTGGAAGGAGAAAGAAAGCTATGGTGGAAGAAAAAGAGAAAAGGAATTATAAGACAAGGAAAAGAAAGAAAATTAGACGGAGGTGGGAGAAAAGGAGGAGAAAAAAAGAAGGAGGAGGAGAAGGAGGAGGAGGAGGAGGAGGAGGAGGAGGAGGAAGAGGAGGAGAAGTCTGGGAACAACACTGGTGAACTTTAAAGCTGCTCAAGAATGGATGGATTTCACCTATTTATGGATCCAACCTTCCTCCTCTCTCTCTCTCTCTCTCTCTTTCTCCCTCACTTTCTTTCTCTCCCTCTTTGCAACCACCATTTCCACCACCTCCACCTCCACCACCACCACCACTAACATAAACAAACACTAATATCACGAGACACTTCCTTACTCCAGTTCTTTAAAATTTCTCCTTACGAGCCTTTTTACGAGACTCTCAGAGGTGGTTATTCCAGGAACCTTGAAGACTGGAACGTGGCATCCCTGGAGACGTAAGTACATACAAATATATACTGTACAAGAGGAGCAGACGGATGGTTGCCTGATTAAAAGGGAAGACTTGACCTAAAGTTTCCTCAGTGTACGATTAGTCGAGAAAGAAAGACGAGAAGCAATACTGACGAAGCGCGGTGATGGAGGCTATATACGTAGATAAGTTACTGTCATTGAGTGCCGTGTGTGTGTGTGTGTGTGTGTGTGTGTGTGTGTGTGTGTGTGTGTGTGTGTGTGTGTGTGTGTGTGTGTGTGTGTGTGTGTGAAGTTGGTGCGTGGTGGGGAGTAAATGTGTGATTATTGTGGTGGTAGGGATGAGGGAAGGAGAAAGAGAGGAAGGAAGGGAAGAGAGGGAAAGAGAGAAAAGAAATAAAGAAAAGCTTGGGTTCTTGTCACCACACTATGTAGAAACGCAAGGATGTGAGGTGGGATGCAAACGACAGCATTATAAGAGGCTCTAGAGAAAGGGAACTATGTCGAGTGATAAAACAAAAAAGTTAGATTGCCTGGAATGAACTCGGAGATAGGAAAAAAAAAAGACAGAAAGGTAGGTGGTGATGATGATAATGATGATGATGATGATGATGATGATGATGATGATGATAACGAAGAAGGTGGTGGCTTATTTCTATTCTTCTTTTATATCTTTTCTTCCTTTTCCTCTTCTTTCTCCTCTTCCTCTTCTTTCTTTTTCTTCTTCCTCATGAACAGCCTCTTGATGCCTTGTCTCCCTCCACTTCATCCACATTTAATAATTAGGCACTATCTACATTTAACCAATCAAATCTCATTACCACCGTAGCCATTCACGTGACGTCTTCCCCAATCCAGAACCAATGACCCCATCCAAACATCACACAATAATATCCCAGTGATACTTTCATTCAAAACCTATCAATAGTGGAATGTAAATAATTAATACGGAACATATCACCGCCCACTGGCTGCAGATTCCCCGATAAACAGAGGGACAGAAAGGCAGACAGACAGGCAGACAGAAAGGCGGCCAAAGCAAGAACATCACGGGGATTCCCAACTATTACTGCAGCTCTTACGTGCAAAACTGCCACGTGATCTCGGCAACTTTAAGCGACCTGATGACTGGGACACACATAAACGCAAGCGCGCACGCACACGCACACACACACACACACACACACACACACACAGAGAGAGAGAGAGAGAGAGAGAGAGAGAGAGAGAGAGAGAGAGAGAGAGAGAGAGAGAGAGAGAGAGAGAGAGAATATGCGTGTGCGTGTGTCTACATATAATCATGGACCGCTTTCTTAAACCTCAAAGTCTGTACCTGCATTTATCTTCTATCACACAGGTGTTGAATTTCTATAGAACCTTTCACTATTGAGCTTTCCTGGGTGCCGATTTCAGCTTCATTATGTCTCTTCAGCTGTGGCCGGAATGAAGGTTCACTACACAAAACACTTCTTGGATTTAACTTTAACCTGAGTGAAGAAGTGTTCAAGTATGTGCAGGTATTATGATAGGTGGAAATAGGTGGGCAATTTTATATAGAAGGACTGCCAAGCGTAGACCTAATGGCTTCTTTCAGCTTCCCTTACTTTCTTATGTTCATTATGTTCTTATGTGTTCATCTTGCTAAGCCTTGCCATGTCAATTTCCACCTACGGGTTTTGTAGGTTTAGGGTAAGACTTCATCATTAGAAGGATTATCTTTGTGAAATTTTGAAGTGTTCGTGGGTAAAATCCCCTTAGATATGATTTACTTACTAGGAGCGTTCAATATTCTAAGTTTAGGTTGGATAGGATCGGATAAGGTTATATATCGTTAGTTAAGGTTTGGTTAAGCTATAGGTTAAGCTGAGTTGGGTTAAGTTAACTTAAATTAAATTGTGTTGGATTGCGGTTGTATTGGGTTAGGTTAGATTAGGTTAGGTAAGGTTAGGTTGGGTTGGGTTAGTGTAGATTAGAATAGAAACCATCGTCAAAAGAAAACTAATTTGAGGTGAGATTTTCAGAAAGAAATCTTCTTGGGCGAAGTTTGTTTGGGTGGAATTTGTAAAGGATGCCTTCACCTACCTATGACAAAGAGAAAACGTAAACAAGAGAGACTAATTATCACAGATGGCAACCGAGTAATAGAAAACATCGCTGGTCTTATCACGTGTAAGGGATATGAAAGCCTCACCAACAGAGGTAATAGGGTAATCATTCACGTTCTACAGCTGTGTGTAGCGGAGAGCACCTGGGGCACCCTAACGCATGCAACGGCTGACCAATATCTTTCCTCCCACTCTTGCCTTTATTGGTAGAAGCCTCTCAACAGTCTGCCGTGCTCTTTTATATTTCCTACCTTGCTGTGATGCACTCCTTCCAGCCTTGCACTCTCAACGCTTTCAAGACATTTGTCCCAAACTTTTGGCTAACTATATTAATCTTGTAGAGAACTGGCAATCAAGTGGGCCTTCTTTTGTAATTTGTTTTTGTCCTTGGCCAGCTTCCCCTCTTCCACGAAAAAAATATCTTTCCCTGCAATATGTAACGGTTCTAGATACTAAAAACAATCTGTGAAGTAACCTAACATGAATTCATGGGTACAAAAAAAAAAAAAAAAAAAAACACTCGATGGTTTGAGTTATTCGCTTAATTTGGTATTACTAGTATTTTTTCTAAATTATCATCTAAGCCCGAGGCTGAAGAGACGTTACAGCACTGGGAGGGCTGCAAGAAATAAAGGATACTAGTGCAATATCATTTTGACTAAACTGGATATTTCATTGATTGGAGCCCCTTATTCATCTATTTTTCAGAACTGTGTATAACAAGTGTTCAGTCCAAATCTCTCTCTCTCTCTCTCTCTCTCTCTCTCTCTCTCTCTCTCTCTCTCTATATTCTCTTCTCTTCTGTTCCCTGTTCTTTGGTCAATCTTTTGTAAATGAATGAATGATTTATTGATCGACGATGCAGCGACAAGGTCACACTGCACCGCCTGTGCAAAATGAAAGGTAGTGAAGACCGAGCAACACACACCAGATGAACCAGACGGGGCGGATGGGAGTGATGGAGAGCTGTCAGTTGCATATGGAAAGGAAGGAAGAGCGAGCGTGCAGGAAGAACCTTTTGCCTTTCTCTGTGTCCCACGTGGCGCATGACTGACTGACCACTTCATGAGGGTGACGCAAGGGACTCCCCACCACCGCCACCACCATCTCCTCCTCCCTAGCGCTTCCTCCCACCTGCAACACGTCGTTTAAGTCATGTCATTCTCAACCACTCCTATCCCTCCCCTCCCCAACACTCTCGTTTCCCGCCTCGCTCCGAACACCTGCCGCGGTAATGAGGACACACCTGAGAGAGCGAGGCACACCTGGGCGCTCACCTGAAGGCCAGCCCACACCGAAGCAAGGCATGCATGGCAGAAATCACGTAAGCTTTTAATACAACGTCCATTACTGTGGCGATTATGTGTGGCAGGTCTCGGTTGTGTTCGATTGTTTAGTCCGCGGGATAAAGAGTGACAAAATGTGGATGACGAAAGTAGTAGTTGGGAAAGCAACACAACAACACTTAATCGTGAATTGCAGCGTAGCTTATATTGTCCTTTTAGTCAGATAATGCAGATTTTGGTATGTTTTTAGTTGTTTTAAATCTATATTTGGGTAACTACTACAGTGTCTCAAGATTATGAAGAGAGAGAGGTAACACGAATATTTGTTTCAGTGTCAGTACATTTCTATTGGAAGGGTTGCGGAATCTATTAGTGTCGCGATTACGTTTGGCTGACCCTGGTGGAGAGTGACTGGTTAGTGCGAGGGATAATGGGTGATGAAACAACGATTTGTCCTGATTTCCTGCGCTCTTTTGCAACCATTTATTTATTTTTTTTTTACCTCTTCAATACTGGGATGCATTTTTACCTTGAGTTTTGGGTGTGATTAGACAATCTTATTTACATTATGAAGGATCTATGGAGGTCAGATGATAAATAGCCACAGCCTTCACTATTTTAATCCCCAAGTAAGCCTCTGAAGCTGTATAAAATCACCAAATAGTAAACAGAATGAATATGAAAATGTATCAGGGTAAGAAAAGTTAATAAGAAATTCTCGTAGGTCTAATTTTGTGAAATCTTCATTAGGACAACTAGTGCAATATCATCCTTAGATTCTAAAGGAAAATAATCCACAAATATTTCTTCAGAGTCAGATTTTTATTTACTTACTATTATTTGTTTTTGCTTTATCAATTGATTTATTAATTTTTCAACTTCACAGCGTATCATTTTCTTTGTTCACTGATTATCGCAGGTACTAAACTTTTGTATTCTGTGTGGGGACGCGAGGGCCGGGATGAGTCTAGCGGGGTGTTGCTGACGTTGAAAGGCGCGTATTTTTGTTAGTGTTTAAAGATTCATTAATTTTATGGAGATACTCGTTGGATATTTGAAGATTCGGCACTTTTTAGGATTTAGTGAAGTGGTAGAGTGTGCTGGATGAAGGGAAGGAAAGGCAGACGAGCATGGCAGGTACAGTGAACCAGTACTATTGTTATTTGAGTGTAGGTTATACCATTTTCATTACAATTATTTTCTTCTGACATTATAGTTAGTGTATGGAACGACAAACTATTGTTAACACTACCATGCAATAATGATCAAATTCACCAGCACCATCACCATCACACCGAACCCAGCAGTCGCCACTACCATCACTACCATCGCCACCACCATAACTCACATTCCTCCACTAATTCCACACCTGCCGACGCGCTCACCCACACTTGCTGCAGCTGTGTCTATCCCCCCCTTCCTTTCCCGGCCCCGCACCTCCTCCTTCCACCACCTGAATAGCACAACTATCTACACTCATCCCTCCTACCTGCCATCCACCTATCCCTCTCTCCCTCCATTCCTCCGACACACACACACACACACACACACACACACACACACACACACACACACACACACACACACACACACATGCCTAATCTTTCCTTCCCACTAACGTAAAGTATCTCAGGTATGTTCTTCATAGAGTCTTTCAGGTAATGATAGGTGATTTTTCCTCCTCGAAGCCTTGACCTCATTTTCTCTCCATGTTTGGGCGAGACAATCACTGAGACAAAGCATAGGCAGCATCAGGCCTCCTCGGCGTTTCTCAACTTTACTCTTTAGTGAGACACCATTAGGTTTTTATATCAACTTCATCTTTGAAAACAAAAGTATATTTATTCTCATAGCCAAGGAGTAGTCAATGGTGAAATGCAAACACGAGGAAAGGGAAAATCTTTAAAAAGGGGAACCATCTCTTTGGGAAGTGGCTTTACCTTCCAAACGCTAAACTAACTTTTATGTGAAAACACTGCCACACACAAATTGCCTCTTAAACAAACAAGTACGTTTCCCTGCTCTGGAACAAAATCTCTTTAAAGCCTCCACTTAAAAACACATATAAGCAATCAAATTTGAGTTAACCTTTCTGTGTCAGGCCCCTCACATCACAACCGGCGCTCAGGTGTGCGTCCGGTTTCCTATACACTCTGAAAAGGTAAGTGTAATTAACTTGCCACTTCCTCTGTGCAACGCTGAACCTCACACGACAAAAGTGCACCCTTTCTCTAACGCGTTCAAACGGAATCACAATTGGTGGTTCTAAAGCTTATTTTGAAGCAATATAAACTCTGATAAGACTCTTATAAAGACTATTTTCAAAGGACAAAAGAGCGTCTCACGGGTGTTTTTCCAAGTGAAGATGCACGATATTTGTACTACTACCGCTAACACGAAGAGAGAAGTGTCCCACAAACATTACTGCTAAGACTCCTATCCTGAATTATTAGCTATCCAAAATAAGAAAAAAATGTCAAAGAGGTCCCTCGCGAGTGTTTTTCTTTCTAGTGATGATGTGAATCTTTTGTAAAACTATTACTAATCATGGAAAGGAGTATCAGAAACAACGCCTTCAACCAATGCAGGCATTCATAAGTTGCATTTTCAAAGGCCACACGCTCTCTTACGAATATCTTTCCCACTGATTATACAGACTCTTCCCTAAACCCTTTCACTGTTATGGTCGTCTTTAAGTAACATTCGAGGCAGTGTGCGAGTATATAATTTGCATGGGGTTATGGGGGAATGAAAAGAACAATAATTTTTAATTTTCTAAGCTTCAAAACTATGATATACTCTAGTACAAAACGTAAGAGATAATGGGAAAAACTAGCTGACACGGAAAAGGGTTAACCAACACTAAAAATACGAAAATCTTTAAGAAATACCCAACCAAACACTACGCTGAAAACTCTTGAGAAAACTATTTGATATACTCTAGTACAAAACATAAGATATTAAGGAAAATATTATGGAAAAAAGTAGCTAGCACTGAAAAGATTAACCATCACTAAAACACCAAAATCTAAGAAATAGCCAACCAAACACTACGCCAAAACCTCGTGATAAAACTATTTGATATACTCTAGTACAAAACGTAAGATAATTATGGGAAAAACCAGCTAGCACTGAAAAGGCTTAACCATCACTAAAAACACGAAAATCTCGAAGAAATACCCAACTACCACTACGATGAAACCTCTGAGAAAGCAGTCCCCTTGGTGTATGAGTGTCGCTGTCTTACCACCTCACCACCTCATCTTGCTGCCACTCTCCGCCCTGAGAGGAAGTGACCTAGGCTCGCTGGCAGGGAGATGGCGGAGACTTTATATAACTTTGTGTAATGAAAGCGTGACGATCTGGCAGTTTGCTCAGGACTGGGAGGGGCGCAGAGAAGGTCGGAGAGAGGGAGGGAGGTTGGCTTGGTGACATTTAGAATGGCAGTGGAGAGAGGAGAAAGGACTGGGAGGAGAGGCATGAGGTGAAGGTGGAGTAGAGGGGGAGAAATATGAGTGGAATGGAGAAGGGTGGGGATATGAGGAGGAGGAGGAGGAGGAGGAGGAGGAGGAGGAGGAGGAGGAGGAGGACGAGGACGAGGACGAGGACGAGGACGAGGACGAGGACGAGGAGGAGGAGGAGGAGGAGGAGATGGTGGTGGGAGAGTAAGGAAACCGTGATGGAAGAGGAAAGAGAAAATGACTTACAGGAATGGAGAAAGGAAGGAAAAACGGGAAAAGAGGTGGGAAACAAAATGAGTCAAGGAAGGAAAGGGCCTGTTAAGAAGGCAGGCAGGCAGGCAGAAAGACAGAAAGGTACCTCTATAGCAGAAGAATTAACTTACTCGTATCAAAAGGAATAGATGAAGATGGAAAATATAAAGCAAGAGTTGAAAATACGTTTAATAATAAGCAAAATTAAAAGTCTATCAGCTAAATATGATACATATGTATGCTGATGGAAACACTGACGTATGCACACACACACACACACACACACACACACACACACACACACACACACACACACACACACACACACACACACACCATAAACTTCCTTCGCTGAAGATGAGCGGTAACTTTGAGCACTCAGAATAATGGAAGTGTGTGTGTGTGTGTGTGTGTGTGTGTGTGTGTGTGTGTGTGTGTGTGTGTGTGTGTGTGTGTGTGTGTGTGTGTGTGTGTGTGTGTGTGTGTGTGTGAGAGAGAGAGAGAGAGAGAGAGAGAGAGAGAGAGAGAGAGAGAGAGAGAGAGAGAGAGAGAGAGAGAGAGAGAGAGAGAGAGAGAGAGAGAGAGAGAGAGAGAGAGAGAGAGAGAGAGAGAGAGAGAGAGAGAGAGAGAGAGAGAGAGAGAAGGAATATTACATTTCATCGGTCGGTGAGGCGTGATGAGAAGAATGTGGAGACCTTCCTTTTTCCGAGTCGCTGCAGGACAGAGGCGCCTATAGCAGGTCGGCAGTAGGAACCTTCCCACGCCTGCTTATGGAGGAGAAGACAAGACAAAGCGGCGTGAAGGTGGGACATTCCATTCCCCCTCCGTCATCTCTGTGTCAGCCTTGGCCTTGTAACCCTGACAGAATACTACTTACAGTGAAATGGATTGTCTACCGTAGGAGTTTTGTCTCTGTTAGGAATGGATTTTGTTTATATGTTCTCTTTTTTCTTTTTATATGTTGATTCTCTGCTTGTATGTTGTGTGTACCAGGGCACATTTTCAATATTCTGCTTACTATTTGGCGATTTTATACAGCTTCAGAAACTTATGTGGGGATTAAAATAGTGAAGACTCTGGCCATCAATGTACTAATCTCCATAAATCCTTCCTAATGTCAATAAAATCGTCTAATCATACGCAAAACTCATGGTAACAATGCGTCCCAGTACTAAAGGGGTTAAAATGAAGTGACGGTGTATGTACAGGGTATATGTATAGGATACTGTGTTTGTGAATTAAATTACAGTCACACTTTAGTCACCAGAAGCCTTCTTTTTCAATCTTAAATTAAAAAAAGGCTAAATTCAGAGGAAAAAAAGAAAAAAAGCTAGTAAAAATAATATAAAACATTTGAAGATACCTAAGAAAGTCTGAGATCTGTATAGGTTGAAAAATGAGCTCTTCATCCACATTTCCACTTCACTTCTGCTTTTTATGAAACAAAACAGGAAAACAAACCATTCTTGGGGTCTACGTGAGTTGGATAAACAAGGAATCAACATATGGATTAATTATAAGACTCCACAATTTGCTTCCCTCAGAATACAGAGATATAAGGAGCGTGATGTCCATGGACGCTGCCTATAAATACTGACCCCCGAGGGAACACAGGCATGCAAGCGCGGTGGGAATTCGTTAGCAATTTTCTTTACCAAGGGAGAGAGAGAGAGAGAGGAAAGAGGATCCAACCCGCCTGATCTCGCTTTGGTGCATTGGTTGTTCGTTCTGTATTTTACTTTACTTTTACCGGGAACTATAAGGCACCATCAGAACATAGAGAGAGAGAGAGAGAGAGAGAGAGAGAGAGAGAGAGAGAGAGAGAGAGAGAGAGAGAGAGAGAGAGAGAAAAAAAAAAAAAAAAAAAGAAATCCTCTATTTCTACTGATATTGAAGAATCTTTAGTTAGACTATCACTGAAATCATGGTCTCTGTCTGTCTGTCTGTCTGTCTGTCTCTCTCTCTCTCTCTCTCTCTCTCTCTCTCTCTAACACTGTGGTAATAAAATATGAATGTGGTGGCTCAAACTTCTTTCGTTGCGATCTTAATTGTCGCCTGTCATGTACAGGAACAAGGTAGGTGCACTGATGTCCATCAGAGTCACAGAGAACAACCAGATAGCCACTAATTATGCACATAAATCACTATCTTTCTTGATACAGCATGAAAAGTAATTTAAACTTTTCTTCATATTTTTTTTTTCAATTTTTGTCATATAAATTCATCTGCTTAACTCCTGAATATAAGTTAGAATAAGACCCACTAATGGGGAGCCAGGAAAAGCACTCGTATCTGCAGGTTTTATCAGACTCTTAAAAATGAAATTATAAAAAGTGACTAAGTTCATTTAAGTTCCAAAATTACCTAAGCCAGCATGAAAATCTAATCTTTTTAAGAATATCAGAATGACACCGAACCTATAAATCTTGCTTTTATTTTTTTATAACTTTCAACGGATGCAGCAATTAAACGTTTATCAAATGTGAATGTAGGTAGTCCTCTTAATCAGATCCTCCACTAACACACTTAATACGCAGCCATTTCACTCCTAGTCAGTCATTCCCATACTCATCTACAAGTTTCGTAAGGGACTGTTATTCGTACTGCACTGCCTAACGCACGTACTTCTGTAGCTTATCAATTACCCTCATATCTATATATATTTTTCTTTATGTTCAGAAAAAAAAGGCGACCATTGCATTGAAATGGTTACAAAGAATGTGTCCTCCAAAACGAAGCTCGTCAAAAACAACTAATTTTAAAGATTTACAAGAGTACACAAATAGGATTACTGATGCAAGGTTAGTAATATGTGGGTGCAGCGGCCCTTCATCCTCCCGCGTGTTTACCTTGCTGGGCCGTGAAGCAGTACGTGCCAACACTGCCTCATATGTTGGGCCAACCATCCCACTCAGTGTGAGCGTCATCTTAATAACTATGATCGCCACTGTCTTGGTTGTCTACAAGCCACTTTTCCTTTTTCTCAATTATGTGACTAGTGCATGTGTGTATGGTGTTCTTGCAACTTATCGAAATTATTGTTCCATGGACAGAGAAGAGTGGCGGACATTTTCGAGGCAACATAGTGACAAGTGTAACCCTACCTGGTGTGTGGTGAGAAAGGTGAGAAAGGATGAGATAACATTCTAAATCACATTATGTGTCAACTTTACCAACGTTGTTTTTCGTAAGTGTCAACACGAAGACAATGTAAAAATAGTAACTTTTCAGAGAAAAATTGAGCAAGAAATTGTCAATTATTAACATAAATTCATTCGTGGCATTTTCAGCATGCGACACTGAATGCATGAGGAGTGTTGGTAGTTATGTGGATGGAGTTATATAAATATTGTCTTTGTTAATGTCAGTTTTTTTTAATAATAAAAGAAAATATATCATAATTGTTTACTTGTTGACATTTTGGAAAATTATGTTAGGACAAGGCCAATACATAATATGACAAAAAATACTTCAAGGATAAATATATTGGAAAGCGGAATTATGAATACAGCATTTCAGCTGTGACGCTAACGTAAAGGGGAGCCAGGAGTGATGTCTAGGTCAGGTTAGCCTGCCACTATAATTATATCAACCGTGCATTTAAACATGTCACGGTTACTGAAGTAAATAAAGAGGGAATAAAACGAATAGGGGTTGACACAAAACTGAAGGATAAGAAAAGAGCCCACTGGCTTAGAGAGTGTACTAAAATTGGAGACATCTTGAAAACAAAACATAAAAAAAAACATATAAAGAGGTCATGAGCGTCATGCACAAAACAACGTTACTGATAAAAGGAGAAAAAAGGTTGCAACACAAACGGAATACAAGATGTATGGTGAAGCGTTATTTTAAAATTAGCTTGTAACATAAGACCTGCAAAAAACCCTGATTGGAAAAGTTTGAAACTGCACTGTACTGCAGTGTATTGTACTGCAGCAGGATGGTGCAAGGATATGATGACTTAAAGACGTCGTGAAACTGTTAAGTGAATTAGAAAGAATGAAGAGAGAACGTAGCGTAATAGAAGAACATTTTGTTTCATTCATAGCGAAATCTCCAGTTCGTTAATTCTAATATGGAATGGATCCAACAATAAAAAGAAATAAAAAACTGCACGAAAGGAAATTAATTATGAGGAACATAAACTATACGTCACACACACACACACACACACACACACACAACGAATAAGCGAGACATACATGTAAAACCAAGATCTTTAGTTGTAATGCTGGTGAATGTGATCAGACAATACAGAACGCTCCCTCCTTCCCCCCACAAAAAAAAAAAAAAAAAAGTGAAGGAAATGAGAAAGTAGTAAAGAGATGAAGCAACACAGCCAGAAGTCCCCTCTTACTCCATCTATACTGAGCAAGCGAGACGGAAAATGGCAAAAAGGGCTGATGCCAGACTATAATGGGGCGAAGGACGAGTGGCTGGAGTAGTAAAAACAGCAGAAGGATGAGGAGGAGGAGGAGGAGGAAGAGGAGGGGGAATGAATGAAACGTGTAGGAAGAGGCACGGAGGATAATTTGACTAGGAGCGAGGGGATGGGAACTTGCTAATGGCTTGAAGACCTACCTAATGAAGGAGAGCAGAGCAGACAGGGACACATAAAGATGACAGCAGAGAGCTAAATGACAAGAACGAGAGGAGTAGAAAGGAGATAGAGAATAAAAGAAAAACAAGGAAGGTAACATTGGGAAGTTATTGCTAATGGCTTCAATATCTATCTGACAAAGGAGAACGGCGAATGCAGACGAAGGTGATGACAACAGCGAGCTAAATGACGACGATGCACTCCAGTTACACAGGAAAGGGAAAGAAAGAAAGAATAAGAAAAGGAGGTGACTGCTAATAGCTTCAATACTTGCCTGACGAAGGAGACAATGATGACAGACGAAAACGACAACTTCGAGATTAAAAACGAAAAATGTAGAGAAATATGGGAAAGGAAACACAGTAAAGTTGGTATACGGTTTCATTTACAAATCAATAAAGGTAGGCGATATGAACGGAAGAAACAAACAACAACAAAATAAGAATAAGAAGAAAATAAGACGCAGAAAAAAATGATGTAAGATAGAATATGAAAACGGCAAAAGGACAAACTTCAGAGAGAGAGAGAGAGAGAGAGAGAGAGAGAGAGAGAGAGAGAGAGAGAGAGAGAGAGAGAGAGAGAGAGAGAGAGAGAGAGAGAGAGAGAGAGAGAGAGAGAGAGAGAGAGAGAGAGAGATATTAACAATGACAAACACAGACAAAGTAAACAAAAATACACACACACAAAAAAAAAAAAAAAAAGAACACAAATGTGCAAATGGACAAGAGGAAACTCCAGACAATTCCCAGCCTCATTTGAACTCCTCAGACCTCGATTGGAGACTCAAGGGACTCAGAGAACATTAGAGTGGAGGGTGAAGGGATTAGAGGAGATGCCGAACAGATCATTACGAAACCTAAGTGAGAAGAGCTGGCCTGAGAGAGAGAGAGAGAGAGAGAGAGAGAGAGAGAGAGAGAGAGAGAGAGAGAGAGAGAGAGAGAGAGAGAGAGAGAGAGAGAGAGAGAGAGAGAGAGAGAGAGAGAGAGAGAGAGAGAGAGAGAGAGAGGTCTAATAACACGCATCCATCTGGCGGATCGATTACTTACTCAATTAGCAACCCTTTGTAAATTTACACCTCAAAAATTCTGAACATCCTTTATAATCGCTTTTAACGCAATATTGTTAAGTCACTCATGTAAAGATTAATTTTCTCTGGACACTGCATTTTCTTTGGAAGCTTCTGAGCGTGGCGGGGGATACTACTAATAAGAATATATGGAAGGAGGAAGAGTTTGTACTGTACTTGGAAGAGAGAATCAGATGTACTAAATAGGAAACAGGTAAAAGATAAAGGGATGAAGTAGGATGAGAAAAGAGGAGGTAGAACAATTGGAGAAGAGGTAGAATAAGCAGAAGAGAAAATGTGAAAATACGAAAAAAAAATATAGTTTGTAATTAGAAGAAAAAAAAAAAAAGTAAAACAATATGTGTAAATAGTAGGTAACATCTGAAAATAGGACAAAAAATAACTTAATAAGAGTACTTGTTACAGTGGAACCATGCGTTCTTTGGGGTTCGAGGGGTCTCCAAGCACACGGGTTCGAATCCTGTCCCAGTGTAGGTTGGGCTTTCTCACTCGGGGCAACGGTTTCCTAGCGGGTGGGCTTTGAGATAGGAGGTACCCCCAAAAGTATCCCTTTTAGCCCATAAATTCCCGTGAAAAGCTCACATGGTATAAATGAAAAAAAAAAAAAAAAAATTAAAAGTCCCGTACAGTCCCCGCGTATCACCTGTTTCCAGCAAATATCGATTTTATTTACAAGTACATCACACAAATGAACTAACAACAGGGAACACAACTCAATTTAACCCTTTCAATAAATACTGGGACACATTTTTATCATGATATTTGCGTACGATTAGATCATTTTATTGACATTAGGAAGGGTCTATGGAGTTCAAAAAAATAAAAACCAGTCTTCATTATTCTAATCCTGACACATGAGTTTCTAAAGCTGTATAAAATCACCAAATAGTAAGTAGAATGAAAATGAAAATGAGTCAAGGTACTGAAGGGTTAATGCGAGGGATGCATCTGTTTCTTTTCCACCAGCTGATCGATGCCATACAATCTCGTGTAAGGCAATAACATTTTTACATCTGAGAAATTAATTAAATTTAACTAAAACAAAATCGCATATAATCCTGAAAGTGCTCATGTACAGTACCACCTGGAAAGCCTCCGCGTACGCTTAACTCAACTCAGTCTAACCGATCGTAGGAAAGAAAGTATCAGGAAAAATTGTCTTTTTTTCCCGTTACTTTTTATCCTGATATTTTCTTTCCGATCCCCGCGTACTAGTGACACACGTACCCTAGGTTAGGATCCACTGGTGTACACTGTGGAGGGATGAAGGTGAGTGAGCGGGAGGACATATTGGGACGATTGGGCGGATGGGATGGTGGGAGGCAGAGAAGGGATGGGGGATAATAGGGAGGGAGTGCGGGAGTTATGGAGCAGGATTGGAGGGAGGGAGGGAGGGAGGGGACGGGAGAGGAGAGGACGGGAAGGAGGGGGGAGGGAGGAGGAGGGATGGGGAGGGAGGGAGGGAGGGAGGGAAGGGAAGGAGGGAGGAGAGAGAGAGAGAGAGAGAGAGAGAGAGAGAGAGAGAGAGAGAGAGAGAGAGAGAGAGAGAGAGAGAGAGAGAGTTGGAAAATAGCTACAGCATTATAACATCAAAAGCAACAACAACGACATCAAGAAGAAGAAGAAGAAGAAGAAGAAGAAGAAGAAGATGATGATGATGAGGATGAGGATGATGATGAAGAAACGACAACAACATCAACAACAACAGCAAGAAGAAGAAGAAGAAGATGATGATGATGATGATGATGATGATGATGATGATGATGATGATGAAGAAGAAGAAGAAGAAGAAGAAGAAGAAGAAGAAGAAGAAGAAGAAGAAGAAGAAGAAGAAGAAGAAGAAGATGATGATGATGATGATGATGATGATGAGGATGATGATGATAAGAAATGACAACAACAACAACAACAACAACAACAACAACAACAACAACAACAGCAGCAGTAACAATAACAACAACGAAAATGACAATTACAAGAAAAACAGAGGAAGTACTTACGCATGCATGTACGTTTTCCAAGAAGATAACAAGAAGGCTACGCAATGTAACAAAAAAAAAAAAAAAAAAAAAAAAGCCAAATATCATCACCCTAAATAGAAGACAAAGAATAGAACGTATGAAAGGAAACTACTACCACCACCACTACCATCACTACTACTACTACTACTACTACTACTACTACTACTACTACTACTACTACTACCACCACCACTACCACCAATAATATAACTACTACCACCACCACCACTGACATCACTATTACTACCACCACCACTACCACTACTACCACTATTACCACCACCACTACTACTACTACTACTACTACTACTACTACTACTACTACTACTACTACTACTACCACCACTGCCATCACTACTACTACTACCACCACTACCATTATTACTACTACCACCACTACTACTACTACTACTACCACCACCACTGCCATCACTACTACTACTACAACCACTACCATTATTATTACTACCACCACTACTACTACTACCACCACCACCACCACAACCCTTGCAACAGTAAAACATGAGCTATCAGAGGCGGTATCACACTCAAGTTTAATGACATAAGAAACTTGCAGCGGATGTAGCGTGATTAAAAACTTCTCATTGCCGAAAAAAAAAAAAAAAAACAGAAGTGGTTTAATCCGCCTTGACTTACATTATAACTGTTTCACTCACTCACTCGCTCCTTGCTCCTCTGTTGCCTCACCTGTGCTGCTGGTTCGACAGTATGCCAACCATCTGTTTTTTTAGTTTTTTTTTTCTTGTAACCGTTTCAACAATAGTCCTTTCTTCTGATTTACCTCACTTATTCTATTTCGATGGTTTACTAATTTAAACTCACCTCACCTGTTTCTGTGTCTTGACTAGTGTTTTCTATAACTATAATTTCTTGTGTTTTACCTGTTCTATCTGCTTTAATCACACTATTTCTTTCTGTAACCTAACTTGTATTAATCGCTCCAGTACTATGACGCGTTTTCATATTTATTCTGCTTACTGTTTGATGATTTTATACAGCTTTAGAAACTTATGTGGGGATTGAGATAGTGAAGACTCTGGCCATTAATCTTCTGGCCTCCATAGATCTTTTCTAATGTAAATAAAATCGTGTAATCGTACCCAAAACTCATGGTAAAAAAAAATACGTCCCAGTATTGAGTTATTAGACTCTAATTTAACCTCATACAAATTAAACCACTTGTCTCTGCATATACTTTTATTCTCTATTAGTAATTTACACACGAATAATTGCTGCACACACTTCTACTTTTGTTTGTTTGCCTACTTCTATATTCGTCTCAACGCTGTACTACACTAACCCAACCTAACGCTACCCATTTGTCTCTAAGTCTATGCTCTGGTTATCCCTCAATTCTTTCATTAGTAAAGACGTATCGTTCCTTCACACAGATACACACATTCTGTTTTTTTGCCTTTCCACCCTTCTGGTAACTCTGCGGTATACCTAACCTGACCTTGCCCAGCTGTCACTGTATCTAACTGCATGCTAACGTTAAGCAGTCTATATTATTTCTCAAAGTCACGTCAATGTATAAACCCTTCAAACACACACACACACACACATTCCTTTTCCTCCTGTTCTTCCTTTGTATATCTGAGGTGTACGCTAACCTAACTAAACCTAACTGTCTCTATCATCTCTCAAAGTTACGTCGACATATAAATCCTATTCAGACACACTTTCATTTTTTTCTCCTGTCCTTCATTTGTATAATCCCAATTTAACTTAACCCCTTCAGTAATGAGACGCATTTTTACCATGAGTTTTGAGTATGATTAGATGATTTTATTTACATTAGGAAAAGTCTATGGAAGTCAGAATATTAATGGTCAAAGTCTTCACTATTTTAATCTCCCCACATGTTTCTGGAGCTGCATAAAATCAACAAATGATAAGCACAGTGAATATGAAAACGTGTCATGGTACTGAAGAGGTTAACCCAGCCAAATCTAACCTAACCTCGTCCACAGGTCTCAGTCTCTGCCCAAACATTGCATCATCTCACACAGTCATGGTGGTGTCCTCACCTATCTGTTCTCTGGTGTTCATAGAGGCGTTACGTAAAACCCAGACGACTTCCAAACAACCTATCTCCCCGACATCCTGCCTACGCTGACACACAGACACACTCACATGCACCGATTCTCTCTCTCTCTCTCTCTCTCTCTCTCTCTCTCTCTCTCTCTCTCTTTAATTTCTTGCCAAGGCACGTAAGCATAATAGGAGCGACATCCGATTAACGGGAAAAAAGCTCCTCCGCCCACACCACATTCAAGAGAGAGAGAGAGAGAGAGAGAGAGAGAGAGAGAGAGAGAGAGAGAGAGAGAGAGAGAGAGAGAGAGAGAGAGAGTAGCATAAGGGATGATGACAGGATAAACAGTGAGCAAATTTCCGGGGAGCAAAGGGGAAGAGGGAGGGGGGAAAGGAAGAAGAAGGGGAGAGGGGGGAAGAGAAGAGGGAGAAAGGATAGAAGATGAGTTTCCAACAGGGTATACTCCGTTTATATCACGTAAGGGCACGCAATTTACCTCTCCATCTTTGTCCTCGCCTTCGTCCATCTGAGATAAAAATCAGGAGTAAACTTTATATATGAAAGGTAAAGTTTTTTTTTTCCCCAGTGTAGCTCAAGGCACGTGAGTCAGTGAATCAGGCGCCGTGCAAGGTGAGGGCCATGCACCGGGGGGAGATGTGAGAAAGGTAAGGGCAATGGGGTGGGGGGGATATGGGAAGGGACACATTGCACCGTCTGGCATCACTCACCACCGCTATCCCGCCCTTTCCTTCCCCTCCCTTCCCCCCAATAGCTGGATGTCGGTGTGAGTGGTGGCAGTCCCTTGTGGCACCTCTATCACCTCCATCCACCAGCGCCGCCACCACCACCACAATCAGTGTACAGCTGTGGGTGCCCGGCCCGCCTCGCCCTGACTCACACGATCCCGTCAGTCTGTCAGTGGTGGCGGCCGCGGTGGTGTTCGGTCCACTGACATCACACCACTCCACACCAACTCGGCCAGTGCGAGGCTTGCCTACCCGGTGTTGTGACGAATGTGCGGGGAATGTGCAATCCTGATGTTGAATTATTAGTTTGAGAAAAGAGCTTAGTGTCCTACTGGGTACGTGGAATGTCCGGGGACGGCCTGATTCTATCGAAGGCCACGCCAGGACCACACGCCCCATCACGCCAGCCTCACTGCCCACCCTGCCCGGTCCCAGGTGAGTGACAGCCGCGGGCGCCAGTCCTGTGATTAAGGGCGGCAGTGACGACCGGAGCCGGACAACCTGGTCAGCCTGCACTGGGAGCGAGCTTAGCGTGGGAGTGCGTGGGAGGACTGGGTGCTGGAACCGGCATCTCGGCTGCTCTGGAAGTG
>NC_059298.1:5013053-5025553 GCF_017591435.1 Portunus trituberculatus
ACTTGCCCCACGCTGACTTGGAAACTGTGGGGAGCGATGTTTGACAATGGCGATTCAGAGAGAGAGAGAGAGAGAGAGAGAGAGAGAGAGAGAGAGAGAGAGAGAGAGAGAGAGAGAGAGAGAGAGAGAGAGAATCAGGCACGAGAATGTAACGAGACCCCACTTGGCATAATTATGGTGTTATGCCCTCCCTCTCCCTCCCTCTCTCTCTCTCTCTCTCTCTCTCTCTCTCTCTCTCTCTCTCTCTCTTCCAATGTTCAGAATGTTAGTACAGAACCAATAAAATCATTAAATCCAGACAGCATTTTGTAACTTAATATAAGTGTTATCATAAAAATTAGTCGGAAAGTCATGTAATCATCACTTTAAGATAACAATATAAAAAAGCTACCAAAATCAATGGGTTAAAACAAGATTACGTAAATTTGTGTGTAGGGATAGTAGGTGGTTGGAAATAGTCAAGTTTCCACAAAGAGACTGTCACACGTGTTGGGTTCATGAGCTTCGTGAAATCGCTTCCCAAACCCTTATTTTGAGTCAGTCAGTTACTTAATTCGTTAATTAGTTGATTAATTAGTTTTGTCAGTCAGTATTTCTGTCTATCTAATAGTGTTAGTTTTTTTTCCTTAGTAAATTAGTTGTTAGCAAATTAGTTAGTAATAAAGTCATCTAGAGAATCGGTCGTAAGTTATTAAGTGAGAGTAATTTATTT
This sequence comes from Portunus trituberculatus, assembly GCF_017591435.1. NCBI lineage: Eukaryota > Metazoa > Arthropoda > Malacostraca > Decapoda > Portunidae > Portunus > Portunus trituberculatus. The sequence continues at coordinate 5,013,766 of NC_059298.1, forward strand.
AGTTAATACCCACAACAACAACAACAACAACAACAACAACAACAACAACAACAACAACAACAAGAGAAATCAGAAAACTAATTATATATTTTCTAAGGTACCGTGTACGAGCTTAAAAGAAAAAAAGAAAATTCTAAGATGATTAAGGAGAAAATTCTTATTCTCATGTGCAAACAATACTAGATTCCTGCACGTCCGCTTCTACTATACTCAAGGTTACCATGCCTGAGCCCAAGGTTACCGCACATCACCACACCTACTCCTTCCGCTTAGCAATTAAATATCTCTTATGACACCTTGTATCTTACTTTCTACACTATCCTTGACACAAACACTCTTCTGAAGTGCATCAAGACAAGTGTCATTAAAGGAGATCTTGATAAAACTTCTTCGCGTGTAAGAAAAAAATGTGAATGAATGTGAAAGGTCTATGTGTGGTGCTGTACAGGAAGTGTGGAGGTTGTTTTGCTTGATGTGAAACTACCTTGGGTGATTCTGTGCATGGTCGTCGAGTCAGTAAGTAGTGCTAGATTGAGATTTGTGTGTCGCAGTTTGTGGCATAGTCCAGACACGTCATGCTTGTAATGTCTGGCAAGGTATGACACAATATTGCTTTATAGAAAGAACTATGGAAATTTTGTTCCCATGCAGATATAACTTCGTACTTTCATATATGATAAGACATAAAACAAAATTGTTTTTCTAACTGTTAAGATGAACAGGAGAAAAAGATCACACACACAGACACACACACACACACACACACACACACACACACACACACACACACACACACACACACACACACACACACACACACACACACACACACACACACACACACACACACACACACACACACACACACACACACACACACACACACACACACACACACACACACACACACACACACACACACACACACACACACACGTTTATTTCGAGATATAAATAGCTTTGCATTAGTTTATATGTACATTTTTTTGGACTTCTACATAAGTTCCACTCCCTAAAAAAAATGTAGCAGCAAAATTTAAGCTAGTGTCTGTAGAATATCATATAATGGACCAAGAGCTACAAAAATTATAAAAGGCCCACTGAGATGCCATTTCCAGAACAGTGTCTTGAAGTGTGTTTATAATTTTCTTTATTTAGAATCTATTAGCAGTCAAGTTCTGTAGGGAGACTATTAGCAAATAAGCGAATGTTGATGAGAAAACGCTGAACCTAATATTATTTGAGGTTAGTACGTAGAGACTTAACCTCCTTCAGCACCATGACGCGTCTCCATATTCATTCTGCTTACTATTTGGTGATTTTATACAGCTTCAGAAACTTATGTGGGGATTAAAATAATGAAGACTGAGTCCATTAATCTTCTGACCTCCATAGACCTTTCCTAATGTCAATAAAATGTTCCAATCGTACACAAATCTTAAGGTAAAAATGTGTCCCAAGTACTGAAGGGGTTAAGGTTATTATTGCAGTACAACGATGACATCTGACTGGCAGAAAGACGTACGGAGGAACAAGGTTGAACGACGACGGAGACTAATGATATCAAGTGTAAAACAGCCATAAATCACCATTCATCAAAGCGGATTATACATGTACAAAAAAATCAGGCTTTGTACAAATAGCTAAGTTTCTGGTAGGAATATGTGGTCAGCTTGCTTTATGTTTGAAAGGAAACCGTGAATACTCTGGGTAAACAGTGAAAAAGAGCAGCGGCTAGAGGCAGCGTTATCGTGTTTTTTTTTTTTTTTCATTCACTCAGCCAGCCATTTTCGCACTGGATCAGTATAAACAAATAGAACAAAGCCCTATATTAATGTAGTTTCCCTCATCTCCCTTCTCCCTACAAATGGATAGAGTAAACAATTATGAAAAAAAAAAAAATAGAAAATAACCTTTCTTCTGCTCTAGTATTAGTTAGGACCATAGTTTCCAGAGACACCAATATCAACAAATAGGTGCAAAGGTATACCTCGATTCTTCAAGGGACATGTAATTTAATCTCCACAATTAAATTACGTTACTCAATTGAATCAGCAGACGCCATAGTGTCCCCAGTGAGCGGGTTAAAGCAGGAAAAGATCCAAGACAAAAGATCAAATGTAAGGCCCGTGTTCAGAAACGCTTTGCTCTCTCACGATGACTATTTTCAAAGGCTCTAGTTGAAGGTACTCGTATTCTTAAGAGTATTTTTTATGGTTCTGGTGAGAAATTAGTAAGATTTCTAGTTTATCATAAGGAGAAACTACCTTGAAAACCCTGCTAGTCGCGTCTGTGGACTTCAAAAAATGGCGTCGTAAGAGAGCAAGGCGTCTCTGAATAAAGGCCTAATTAGTTTTTGAGGAGTGTTAAAACTTGTCATCTTTGTGAGACAGGACGTTTAGTGTGTAGCCGGAAAGACCAGCATATTTAATTTCTTTCAACACTTCAGAATAGGCATGTGAATCTTTCCTTTCCTTTCATTTGACTGGTAAGTGAGTTCTCAGTATAGACAGTAGGAAGTGCCGCAAACGACATCATATACATTTTTTTGCAATATATCGGCATTGGGATCGACGACTCTCTTTTTCAAGTGTTTTTCCATTACATTGTCATAGATGAAGTACAATAACAAAAATTAACACTCACCACATCAACGTCCAGCTGACTGCGAGTATACATCTGTAAAGATAAGAAATAACAATGAATAACCTGCATCTTTTTACGTATCTAACACACCGGCAATATCGCACATGGGGTTGTCCAGATAAATACAGCATCACACACTCATACATACATCATTCTAACTCTAAGCCAAAGAATAACGTGATAGGATAAGAATAAATAAAGGCTACATAGGATGGATATGTAAGATGAAGGAAAAGAGAATAAAGAATAACAATACAAGCATCAGATTGGAATTGATTTAAGGAAATGGGAAGGAAACAAACAAGATGAAAAATAACTGGCTAAAGTGAATGAATAAATCAAGAAGGTAACTGGCAAAAGTGAATGAATAAATCAGGAAGGTAAGACAAAAAGAGACTGAGAAAAAATAAGGACAGCTAAGATATATGTAATGAAAAAGAGCAAGACTGTCATTTCTTTAAGGATGACTTTTCGTTCTTTATTTTTTACCTCTTCTACATCTCTTCTTCATGACGTATATTCTTTACGATAGAATATATAAATAGACAAATGAATCCTAACAAGAAGGACATACCTTTTGGTATATATATAAAGAAATGCTATGATAGGGAAGGGCTGGGCTATGATGATTTAGCTGGAAAGGTCTTGAAAATGAGAGACGTGACAGGAAGGCCCTGTGCTGGGAGGGGCTGGGATAAGATAAAATGTACTGGGAGGGGCTAGGATAAAATACACTGGACTAAAAGCGAATAGTAATAGATAAGACTGTGCTAGAATGGTGTGGGATAAGATAGACTATGTTGGGAGATGAGGTGTATGGAAATATGCTTGCCTGGGCTAGCTGGGGCTGGGATGGGCTGAGGTGGGGTGTGAAGGACTGACGTATGGAGGGACTGGCAGGGAGGAGGCTCGAATGAAGACGATCCATCAAGTTAATGAATGATACGTTTGGGATAGAGGGAAGATAATGTACTTGTTTCTCAAATTAATTCAGCTGATCGGAGGAAGTACGTTAGTGTGTTATCTTCACCATCATCGTCTTAATCTGCGTCTGCTGCTGCTCTGGCACTCACTCTCTCTCTCTCTCTCTCTCTCTCTCTCTCTCTCTCTCTCTCTCTCTCTCTCTCTCTCTCTGATAAATTCTATGCCTTTTATTCGTCGGTCGTTCTCTCGTTTCATTTCTTTCTTGTTTCATTGGATTACTGTTGATTATTACATTGTCTTTAACGTGGAATCTTGCTTATTTGTAAGTACATTTTTTTCTTGTTGCAAACAGAATCATCTATTATCCGATTTGTCTGCATAAAAATCCTTTGTTTTGTATGTATCTATCTCAACTTATGGACAAACTTAATTTTTTTTTTTCCTATTTCATGTCTAATATGTCCACCATTCCTTGCATTGATTAATTCTTTCATCATTTCAAATCCTGCACTTTTTTTTCTGCAAAGGGAAGCGTCAACTCACTAAACATTTTTCTCCCTATGTAAACTCCTATGATTTTACACCCTTGCCCTGTCTCATACTCACGTAAACACAATAAAGTACCTGTACTTGAACACACGTAAACACGGCTTTATATTAATTTTCAAAGCTGACACAAATCTATATAAATATTTTTCATATCACAATGTTGAATGCACGCATCTAATTCTTTATTATTTTTTTCCTTTCAATGTAATAATTTCTTCACAAACCATAGGAGGTAATCTTTGTTTTTTTCTAATGTTCCTGTTTCTTTTCTCCCACAGGTGAGTACCAGAAGCGCCTCATTGGTGTCCTTGGCCGTACACAGGTGGGCCGAGGTTCCTTGTGCCTTCCTTTCATTGTTTGTCTCTTCATCATCTTGACAATGAAAAAAAAAGTAGGAGCATATTCTTTTCTTTCTTCAGTTGTGTGTGTGTGTGTGTGTGTGTGTGTGTGTGTGTGTGTGTGTGTGTGTGTGTGTGTGTGTGTGTGTGTGTGTGTGTGTGTGTAATGAGCTATAATGTTGATATAAAGCAAACAATAGTGCTTGGAATTCTGCGTGGAGGAGGAGGAGGAGGAGGAGACAAAGAAGAGGAAAAGAGAAAAACAAGAGATAGGAAAAAGTTGTTGTGTAAGAAGAAAAAGAGGTGAAACGAAAAAAGAGAGGAAAATATATAGAAAATGAAGATAGTAAGTGAAACAGTAAGAGGAGGAGGAGGAGGAGGAGGAGGAGGAGGAGGAGGAGGAGGAGGAGGAGGAGGAGGAGGAGGAGGAGAGAGACCAGAAAACATAAATAAACAAGGAATACACTCTACTCACACACACAGAACACTGGAAGACCGATAAAAAAGAAATTGAGGAAAACAAGAAAGAGGAAAGAGGAAGGAGGAGGAGGAGGAGGAGGAGGAGGAGGAGGAGGAGGAGGAGGAGGAGGAGGAGGAGGAGGAGGAGAAACTGAGCATATTGAGCGGTGGCTGCAGCAGAGCAAGGCATTACTAGGCACTTCCTATCTTGGTGCCGGCAAGTGCAATGCTATTTACAGCTTTAAAGAAGGCACTTCCAGACACATGTGTGGTAGTGGAAGAGGAGGAGGAGGAGGAGGAGGAGGAGGAGGAGGAGGAGGAGGAGGAGGAGGAGGAGGAGGAGGAGGAGGAGGAGGAGGAGGAGAATACAAAGGAATATAAAGGAAAGAACAGACAGCAACAGCCCAACTGGGTCTAACGAGGCTATTTGTGTGCCTATGCTACAACTACAGATTCTACGAGTTAGAGGCCCGTATTCAAAAACACTTAGGTCTCCCACCACGATAATTTTTCAAGGCCACAGAGGCAACTAGCCTTATTTTGAAGAAAGTTTCTCCTTTTAATTAAGCGGAAATCTTGCTAATCCATCACCAGAACCATGAAAATACCCTCTAAAACACGAGTATCTTCAACTAGACCCTTTGGAAAGTAGTGATGTTGAGAGAGCAAAGCATTTATGACTACTAGGATTCAATGAAGGAAAACAAGAGGGCAAAGGGAGAAAGTCAAAGATGTGATAAAAAAAAAAGGTTGAAAAAGAAAGGCAATTATCTAGTCCAGTAAAAAAAAAAAAAAAAAAAAATGCAGGCGGAAAGTACGTTATTTGGAGGCATTAATTGGGAGTGGAGAATGAAGTGGAGAAAGTGGAGGAGGAAATTGTGTCAGAGAGGTGGACGTTATCAGGAGGCGCTACAGTGTTAGATTATACTTATTTTCCCTCCGTTTGTCGACAGTGTTTCTTTTGTGCTTGATTAGTGAAACCTTGTGAAGTCTTTGTTCTCGCTTGTTGTGTTAGTGTTCTCTGTGTTGCGATATGCCGCGATGTATTGCTCTGTGTTGCACCTTTTGCCTAATTCTCGTAATGCAACACAAGGAGAAAGAGCAGCAGTGTGTCTTTCATGCTTGAATATTGAATCCTTGTGCCGTGCTGTGCTTTGTTCTGGCTGGTCGTGACTGTGTTGTGTGTTCTGCTATTTTACTTTCAAATACTTGTCTCTAGTCTAGTTCTTCTAATGCAACACAAGAATGAGGAGGAGGAGGAGGAGGAGGAGGAGGAGGAGGAGGAGGAGGAGGAGGAGGAGGAGGAGGAGGAGGAGGAGAGAAGAGGAGAGGAGAAGAAGAAGAAGAAGAAGAAGAAGAAGAAGAAGAAGAAGAAGAAGAAGAAGAAGAAGAAGAAGAAGAAGAAGAAGAAGAAGAAGAAGAAGAAGAAGAAGAAGAAGAAGAAGAAGAAGAAGAAGAAGAAGAAGAAGAAGAAGAAGAAGAAGAAGAAGAAGAAGAAGAAGAGGAAGAAGAAAGGCAGGGGAAAAAAGGGCTAGGAAATGGATATTAACAATGTTAATAATAATAGTAATAATCAAAATGGTAATAATGATAAAAAAATACAATAATAATAAATAACAATAATAATAATAATAATAATAATAATAATAATAATAATAATAATAATAATAATAATAATAATGATAATAATAATAATTACAATGATAATAGAAATAAAATAATGACAAAAATGAAAAGAATAATTATACGAGGATGAGAGAGAGAGAGAGAGAGAGAGAGAGAGAGAGAGAGAGAGAGAGAGAGAGAGAGAGAGAGAGAGAGAGAGAGAGAGAGAGAGAGAGAGAGAGAGAATATCAGAGAGGGAAGAAGGAAAGAAGGGAAAAGCTGAAACCGTAAGAAGGTAGCAGAGACGCAGGGGATTCATGTCAGTCTATCAAAGGGTTTCAGTATCCGAGGAGAAGTACGGAAGGTTTCACAGGCAACCAGATGATACACGAGGGGCGGCCAAGATTTGAGTCTTGAATAGCCACAATATGATCGTCAGTGCGTCGCCTTTGTGGTACTGGACACACAGAACGATGCAAGGAGAATAGAAGGGTAAATGAAAATGAAATAAAAAAAAAAAAATGACGGAGTTGAATAGATAAATTAAGGTAAACAAGACAAAATTAATGAAAGGAACAGTAAAGAAAAAACAAACAAACAATGAATGAGTAAGAATAAAGATGTTTCAGAGTTTTCACATTGAGAAGTCACGAAAAGAAAGAAAAAAAAAAAAGCACATAACAGTAACGGTGTTTAATGCACAAATTCATAATGTGTGTGTTAGAGCAGTGAATGGCTTTGAAAATAATGATGGCGATGATGATGATGATGATGATGATGATGATAATAGTGATAATGATGATGATTATATTAATACTTCATGAAAAAAGGGCGATAGTGGTGTCAGATACCAAGTTCATAAAGTGTGAGTGAGAATGTTGAATATGTTTTTGTATAAGTCAATAAGTAACACGAAAAATTAAGCAAAGGAAAAATTGAAGGCACAAAGAATTTCACAGGTGAGAGACTGAAGTGAGTTAAAATTCTTGATGATTTCAGATACGATTCCACTAGACGCGAAAGTCCTGGAAAGGTCAAGGGGAGAGAGAGAATGGAAAACAGCAATACAAATCTTAACCCCTTCAATACTGGGACACATTTTTACACTGAGATTTATGTACGAATAGACCATTTTACTGACATTAAAAAGGGTGTATGGAGGTAAGAATACTAATGGTTACTTTCTTCACTATCTTAATCTCCCACATGAGTTTCTGAAGTTCTATAAAATCACCAAATAGTAAGCAGAATGAATAAGGAAACGCGTCATGGTACTGAAATGGTTAATACGAGACAAGAAAATCCGAGAAGGTGAAAATGGAAGACTCAAAGAATCGTTTAGTGATTATTCACACCATTATAAAGCAAAGCGAAAAGTTAACCTTTGGAGAAAAAAAATACTTGTCTGAATAAAGCTCAATAAGGAGATGAGAAAGGCACAGTTGTCTGGGGCACGAGTCACAAGGGGATGTAAAGTGCTAAATTTTGACATTTCGTATTGAAGAAAGAATTGTAGGCCATTATTCCAGACAGAAGGGCGTGAATTTTATCCTGCCGAGAGAGAGAGAGAGAGAGAGAGAGAGAGAGAGAGAGAGAGAGAGAGAGAGAGAGAGAGAGAGAGAGAGAGAGAGAGAGAGAGAGAGAGAGAGAGAGAGAGAATAGTGAAAGTTTTCGAAGAGATATGAGAATATCTGTGCGAGATATGTCTTCTTCCCAGAGATGATAATTTCCACAACGCGCTCCACACAAATTGACGTTCATGATACTGATTTTCCGTTACTGCGTGGAAAATGAACAGTTCATCTTAACCGCTTCAGTGGGACACATTTTTCACCACGAGTTTTGGGTATGATTAGACAATTTTATTGACAATAGGAAAGGTTTATGGAGGTCAGAAGATTAATGGTCCAGAGTCTTCACTATTCTAATCTTCACACAAGTTTCTGAAGCTGTGTAAAATCGGGTAATAGTAACCAGAATGAATACGATAACTGGTACATGGTAATTTAAGGTCGTGGATGAAAAATAAAGGCACAACACCAACCGCATCTGTGTCTCAGTGATGCAGAGGAGACAATCGGGCAGTGAAAAAGACAATACCTGCTTCTGTATTTTCAACTGCCTGTGACTTGACTTAATCACATAAATACTGACACGCATTTTTACTATGAGTTTTGGGCATGATTAGACGACTTTATCTACATTAGGAGGCATCTACAGAGGTCAGAAGATTAATGACCAGAGTCTTCACTATCTTAATCCCCAAACAAGTTTCTGAAGCTGTATTAAGATCACCAAACAGTAAGAAGAATTAATATGAGAACGCGGGATGGTACTGAAAAGGTAAATTTAAGAGGGAGGTGGGGTAACTCTCTCGGATCAGCAAGGAAACTGGCAACCTAGTGGGCCTTTTTTTTTCTCGTTTTATGTTGCCCTTGACCAGTTTTCCCCTCTTACATAAAAAAACGAACTTACTTAATTCACTTTCTATAACCCATTTCATTATTTCCTTTCCTTTTATTGGTATTTTCATCCCAGAGAGAAGATGAACAGAACGGACGCAGAGAGAATTATCACAGAGCTTCCTGCGTTGCGTTCTCTCACTGCTCTGCTATGAACGTTTTGCCACAGTAACGTCACGCAGCCAGCTCTTTATCTAGTGTTAGTACTTATACTCTTACCACAACACTCAATTGCAATCTCTAAATGTGATTATTTTTATATTTTCATAGTCTATATATGCTTCTTTCAGTTCTGCATTTATGAAGAGTCTATAATCTCTCTCTCTCTCTCTCTCTCTCTCTCTCTCTCTCTCTCTCTCTCTCTCTCTCTCGAAGTAATTGGCTGGAAGGAGTTACTGAACCTGACTCACTAAGCTCCTCCTTCCACTTATTCTTTCTTCGTCCTCCTCGTCCTCCTCCTCCTCCTCCTCCGCCTCCTCGTCATCCATCTATTGAATAATTATCCTCTCGTATATAATTCTCTCTCTCTCTCTCTCTCTCTCTCTCTCTCTCTCTCTCTCTCTCTCTCTATTTCCTGCGTATACTGTATTTACATTTCTCACTTTCCACATCTCATCTTCATCCTTATTTGTATCATTTAACATTCCTTTTCTGAGGCGCGCTTATCATCTTTTCATTTTATTTTTTCTACTCCCACCTTTTCACTTCCTTCTCCTCCTCCTCCTCCTCCTCTTCCTTTATCATCTTTTCTCCGCCCTCTTTGCTTATATTTTCAATGAATTTTCTTGTGTCCTCATTTCCCTCACTATTGTAAACTTGATTGTTATTTTTTGAGTAACGTTTGTACCACATTATTCTTGTTTTCAGGTCAGTAATTTACACTGCCTTTCATTCTTTTCCACCTTCTCTAGCCTCATGTTTTTTTTCTTTTAACGTTTTTCATATATGTATTGCAGGCACGCTAATATTTTTTTCTCTCTATCCTCAAAATCTACTTTTTTTTTTTCCTCCTTTCCACCTGCTTTCAGGATTCTACAGTCAACTTTTTCCTTATATTTTTTTACGTTTTCTTCCCTCCCAATATGTGCTCTATTTTCTAATCTATAAGGTTAACCCTTCAATACTTGGATAAGTTTTTACCATGAGATCTGTGTATGATTAGACCACTTTAGGAACAATCTATGGAGGTCAGTAGAATAATGGCCACAGTCTTTACTATTCTAATCCCCCATATGAATTTTTAAAACTATATAAAATCACCAAACAGTAAGCTGAAGGAAAATGGAAACACGTCATGATACTGAATGGGTTAAACGAACCTACAAGACGTCAGTAGATACGTTTTACATTATCATCATTACATCCTCTTCTTTATTTTTCTTTCTTCATTCCTTTTCACATCTTTTGTCTAAGGTCTATTTTCGTAATGTTTAATTTTTCTCTCCTTTCCACCCTGCACTCAATCATCTTCCTTGAATCTAAAAACAAATTTTCTTCTCTACTGTTTGGCATATCTTTCCATAATTAGTAACTCTGAGACATCTCTTCTGGGTAGATATTGCTGAGTCTGTTCTTTCTTACCTTCTTCATTTTTGGAAGTGCTTACAAATACCTCATACATTTATTTTAATAATGTGAATTATTTTACAGCTTCAGGCTTCCCTATAGCCTATAATTTTCCTTCCTTTCCTGCCTGTTCTATACCGCTTTACAATACAAAAACCTAAGGGAAGGGAAGAGAAAGTCAATAAACCTACATATCGCCAACCCTGTACGATACATATATATTCATAACTAACTAGCATACAAGTCCCAGAATTTGTATATTGTATTCTTAACTCCCTATCAACTCTCCGCTGATAACCTGATAACTAAGTCTTTTCCAGTGATAACGTGATAGACCCTTTATGATACAGATATATGTCGTTGTATCATCTATAAAACTATTATCTTATGTCCATAACTCCCTATCAAGTCTGACCAGCCTGTATGTCTATTCCAGTCGTCTGTCAACTCTACAAGAACATATACGTATTATCCGTCATCCTTGCCTTGGCGTTATCTTTTCCTTTGACTTCTTCAGTACTGGAACACATCTTTTACCTTGAAATTTGTGTAAGATGGGCCATTAGGAAGGGTTTACGGAGATTAGAAGATTAATGTCCGCGGTCTTCACTACTGTAATCCCCCCTTAAATTTCTGAAGCTGTATAAAACGACCAGTTAGTATGTAGAATGAAACGCATCATGGTACGTAAGGGGGTTAACTCTCTATTTTACTTCGTCCAACCTGATTACTAAGTGTGTTCCAGTCATCCACCACTCTACTTGAAAACTTGCATCACCTACACCTATTTTTCTCCCAAAGTACCTATTGATTCTCCACAACCTGAGAAGTGGGTGTGTTCTATTCGTCTACCGAGGTACTTCAAATCACCTACCTGACCTAACCCTCCTCCCTCCTCCCTCTTCCTCTCTCTCTCTCTCTCTCTCTCTCTCTCTCTCTCTCTCTCTCTCTCTCTCTCTCTCTCTCTCTCATTTGCCTATCATCTTTACCTATACATTTACCGTACCTTCTCTTCCAAATTCTTACTGACTCTCCAATCTGACTCTCTCTCTCTCTCTCTCTCTCTCTCTCTCTCTCTCTCTCTCCCGTCAGGCGCCACGCTAGGGAGACATGATTAAGTAGCGCCCTTGATGCTCTGATTAGTCCTCGGGGTCAAAGTGAAGAGGGAAGCCTATGAAGTGACATCTCAAAAGAAAAAAAAAATTGTAGCTTATGACAAGATTATATTCTATTCATCCC